>NC_041381.1:614858311-614876948 GCF_002162155.2 Triticum dicoccoides
AACTAGAGCCCTTTGCAGCGCCCCCTTAAGGAAACTTGAGGTCTGGTTTTAGTTGTATGGATTGCTCATCCGTTGTGCCCTGAGAACGAGATATGTGCAGCTCCTATCAGGATTTGTCGGCACAGTCGGGTGGTCTTGCTGGTCTTGTTTTACCACTGTCGAAATGTCTTGTAAACCGGGATTCCGAGTCTGATCGAGTCTTCCTGGGAGAAGGTATATCCTTCCTTGATCCCGAGAGTTTATCATGGGCTAAGTTGGGACACCCCTGCAGGGTATAATCTTTCGAAAGCCGTGCCTGCGGTTATAGGCAGATGGGAATTTGTTAATGTCCAGTTGTAGATAACTTGACACCATATACGAATTAAAACGCATCAACCGTGTGTGTAGCCGTGATGGTCTCTTCTCGGCGGAGTTCGGGAAGTGAACACGGTTTTGGGTTATGTTTGACGTAAGTAGGGGTTCAGGATCACTTCTTGATCATTGCTAGCTTCACGATCGTTCCATTTGCTCTCTTCTCGCTCTTATTTGCGTATGTCAGCCACCATATATGCTTAGTCGCTGCTGCAACCTCACCACTTTACCCCTTCCTTTCCCATAAGCTTAAATAGGCTTGATCTCGCGGGTTTTAAGATTGCTGAGTCCTCGTGACTCACCAGATACTATCACAACAGTTGCAGGTGCCGATGATACCAGTGCAGGTGATGCAACCGAGCTCAGATGGGAGCTCAACGAAGACCTTGGTCGTTGCTATGTTTTGTTTCTTGTTGATTAGTAGTGGAGCCCAGTTGGGACGATCGGGGATCTAGCAGTTGGGTCATCTTCTTTTCTTTTGGCTTCGTCCGTAGTCGGACTATGTGTGTACTCTGAATGATGTATGAATTATATGTTCATTGTGTGAAGTGGCGATTGTAAGTCAACTCTTTATCCCATTCTTGTTCATTACATGGGATTGTGTGAAGATGACCCTTCTTGCGACAAAACTACAATGCGGTTATGCCTCTAAGTCGTGCTTCGACACGTGGGAGATATAGCCGCATCGTGGGTGTTACATTAGCACAACATGTCTCACCATATTTTTAGGAATTGCTAGTTATTGAAGAAAAGGCTAAGAGATGACCCATTGTAGATAAAAGATTTTGTCATCTCTAAATCACATGCAAGACTTAAGATAAGACTATCTTATCAACCATTGCGCGCCCAGCGTGAGACTAGCTCCAGGAGTTTGTTAGTGCATGCATGGACGTGAGTTAGTGGACTCCTCCCATGTTGTTGCATGCATCTTGCCGGTGAGTGGCCGAGTCATGTGGCCGCATGGCATAGGAATAGCTCAGGGCTGTTAGTGTGTGCGTGTGTCTATTTAAACCATTGTAAGCTGCTTTGTTTCGGTGAGTCGAGTCCAACAATAAGAGCCATGATACAGGCGTGTACACGCCGCGGCATTCTTCACCGGAAATAACTTGCCTCCGAGTGTGTGCGTGCCATTGCCGAGTATGCTCGAGCTCCGTCTCGCGTTCGTGAGCATGAGAGATCATTCTGGGGCGTATGTTGCCACAAATACCGGTGTCTCGAGTTCGTGTCTTCCGTCCGGTGTTCGAGTCGCCCACAACTTGGCGTTCGTCCGCAGATGGTTTGTCCCAACACTCCCACCAACATAGCAGATTGGGCGTGCTGGGGCGATGACAGCGGCGTGCCTTCGGCTCGATTCAGTGTTTGTAGTCGTCACTAGATGGTCTACGAATCTGGATGTAATTTTTATTATTTCTAGTGTTTGTTGTACTACCATGATTGAAGATGAATAGATTGAAAGTTTTTCGAAAAAAAGATCGGGCATGCTGGGAAGCGTGCAGCTAGTCAGGGGGCGTGGCTCCACAGCTCACGCGTGTAAGGGCACGCCGCAAATTAGTGACAGGATGTCTTCGATGAAGAAAGACACGATGGATATGTGGGGTTGTGGGGCCAGCCATGCTTGGCATGGTTGTCTGCCATGAGACATCTTCCGAGCATGGTTAGCCAAGAGAAGGTCCGGCACCGTAGAGGGGCGTCAACTTTCCTGATGATGGGGATGAAGTTCGTTCGCAGCAATCCCATGAACTGGGCAGCGTATGCCGATGCCGAGGAGAATTTCCTATGCATCGTTGAATTTCCTATGCGCCGTCCACTGTCACTCGGCATTGTCTTGCTTGTCGGAAAGCACGATCGGAGAGCGTGGCAAACTAACGCACTGCTTGGTTAGAGAGTTGTTGTTTCAGGTGGCTATTGTGAGGTTCTTCCTTGTGCACAATCTGAACAGCTCAGGGAAGAGCACGTCGAAATTGGCATGAAGCAGTCAAGGTTCTTTCCAGAAGCTGATCCGCTGCCCATTACCGAGCTTGAAGCAGATAGGTGCGTTGAAGATTGATTATCCACCGGTATATCCATATATGTAGTTGTTTGCAAGGCTTTTTCGGTTGTGTCAAGACTCTCTCAAAACAGGCTTTCGTCCCGTTTTATATATAAAGCAACAAAACAGTACACGGGGTTGTGTCAAGAGTCCAGACTGCCACTCTGCCAGAGCCATGTTGTACCAAGGCCGTCGAGCTCACGCGGTCTACAAAAGTGAGCCAACTGACCAAGCACTTCCCACGAGGAACAACCTCTTTGCTCTCCCATAAAAACCGGCTAAGAGCCATATCTCCACTAACATGCAATCCTCCTCCCTTTCTTCATTAATTGATGTGTCACATCAACAATTTACCTATGAACTTGTGCTAAGATACAAGCATGGAGAGTACCCTTAGTGCAGAGTCTAACGAGCAATGTGTATATGTGGTCTCCTTTGGCAATGGACTGAACAAACAACCAGCCACTGTCAAAGGAGATTTGCAGATCTGAACAGCCAAGGACCTGGTCAAGGTGTGAGAAGCACTCATCACTACTAGAAATTTCGTATACGCCAGGTGTCAGGGTCTTCGCCGAGAGCCAAAACACGGTCACTCTGCAAAGTAATAGACACTGAAGAGTGACACTCGGCAAAAAGAGCATCTCGGCAAACACATGATATTGCCGAGAGAACGACTCGGGAACAAGGAAGCACTCGGCAAAGGAACTTTTTGCCGAGAGCTGAGCAGTGCCTCACGGCAACGTTCTGCCACGTGGCACATCCGGCGCCGGTTAATAGCATGATCACGGTTTGACTTCTTTACCGAGAGCAGCTCACGGAAAACTAACGGTTGCCTATTTGGTTTCACCTCGCCTATCTAGTTACATTGTGTGATAGTCCAACAATTTGATTAAACTTCGGTGTTCACAATTATGAATATGTATTAATTTTATGATCCAACAGTACCTGTACCGAGAGTAGCTCTCGGTAAAGGAATAGTTGCCGAGAGTAGCTCTCGGTAAAGATAAGGTTACCATCAAACTTTAGTCTCACCTGGCCTAGAGACAAGCAACATAACATGTTTAAATAGTGTGGTAGTCTACATGTAGTAAGCTTCGGTATTCATTACACTCTTATTAAGGAGATGGACTATCACTTTGAATGTTCACCTGTTTCGGGCAGAAAATATTCAAATTAATAGGTCATCTCCTTAATGGTGGATGCCGGCGTTTTTTTATTAATTCAACTACTATTATTCTTTCCCTGAGGCCTTTGTAAACCGCACCATCTCCGAGATAGTCTCTGTGTATCGAGAGGGAACGTATCCGGTTTGTGTAGGAAATGTGGGTCATGTTGCTCCGTTGACCTCGAAACTTCTCGTGCTCTAAAAGGGGGCAACCGCATGACACGTGCCACGCCCCCACACTTTTCTTTAGTTTTTGCACTTCTAAATATGAATCTTAAAAAAAGGGCTCTAGAGCTCGAGCTCAAAAACATTTCTGCCTATAAATTTTGATTGAAAAATATGACTTGTTGTAGTCCACATAGAAAGAACATGTGTTAACTAAATAAATAACACCATTTAAAGTGTTCCAGGCCCTAGATGGTAGTATTAAATTTGTTTTAAACTTTAAAAACTTACATGTTACATCATCAAGCAAAATCACAAAGTTTTCATAATTTTTGGAAACTTCGACGTGCCTCCACTGATATCTGGTCTATACAATTTCAAAAAAGTGCATTCCAGAAAAATAAATGTTTGAAAATCTGCAGGCTCTGAAAATTAACTTCGATGAAGCCCGTGCGAGTGCGACCCCTCTCATCCG
Source organism: Triticum dicoccoides (assembly GCF_002162155.2). Classification (NCBI taxonomy): domain Eukaryota; kingdom Viridiplantae; phylum Streptophyta; class Magnoliopsida; order Poales; family Poaceae; genus Triticum; species Triticum dicoccoides. Next base: position 614,862,497 of record NC_041381.1, read on the forward strand.
TGCTCTCCGTGCTCAGGGAGCAAATCACGACCGTCAGATCGGAGAGAGCGCAGATGAGTCTCTGCGAAACTGAGGAACCAAGAACCACCGGGGGGACATGCTCTCGGATATCCTACGTATCACCCGCCTTTCTTGCTCGTGCTATATTCCGTCCTTATTTATTCCAGTGGTCTCAGTTGAGAGGAATACATCTGCAGAATCTACCCCAGAAAGCAGCTATCGTGGCTCAGGGATCAGTCTGCTGCTAGATCCCGTTTACTTTGGCCCAAATCTGGAATACATATTGCATTATTACAGAGTAAAGTCCAAATCTGAAAGTTAAACTTCGATGAAGTCTATGGAGTATTTAGCAGTATATCACTAACCTGTCGTGCGGCCACGTCTGAACGTCGGAGCAAAGTTGCAGCGACCGAACCGAAGAGCACGGACGAGTCTCCGCGCGCGAGATTGAGCAGAGTCCATCCAAAGAACATGCTCTCGGATATCCAATTTCCTTTCTCACTAGCATCTCGTGTTGCCTTTCGCCTTTCCACGATTCCGTTCCAACTTTATGCCGGTGATGTGATTCTTGGGGGAATAATAAAGGCGCGCGCTAGGCGCAAGTCACCCCTCGACCGTGATCTTGCCCCCTCGCACCATGTTTTCCTCTCGCGCCTTCTTTATCTCTCGCGTCGCGCAGCAAACTCAATGTGGCGGGCCGCTCCTCCTCATGTTCCCCTTGCCACTCGTCAGACCACTGCGGACCTCCACCCCTTGACATCGTAGGTTGCGACGGTCATGGCGTCACGCTGTCTGTGGTTGGAGCACCTGCTGACCGAAATAAATAAAACCTCCATACATAGCGTAATTAGACTAGCTTATGATATTTCTTGAGATGTTATCACTGTAATACTACACTTTGTACTATCACTTTCATTACTAAGTGTTTGACCATCAAGTATAGTAAATAAACATGCTCTATGTTTTGTGCCAACATTCTTGTGGACAAACATCGTTATTGTTGTGACTTTTTGCTGTACTGCATAAAACACTTTTTTGCAAGGATATTTGTACATGTAGTTGTCACCACTAAAAGCGTATGGTCCATATGGTTTTCACTTTGAATTTCAGAAATATTTCAGCAACAATCAAAGTTATCGCAGTGAATTTAGTGATCTCCGTTTGCATTTTGTCCAAAGGGCCAAAACATTCACTTGAATTCAACCAGATATTTGGAATTTCTGAAAAGTATTTTGAAAAATATTAAAATTCCTGTGCACTACTGACATTGTTGAAATATTTTAACCAAACGGTAAATATTTTAGTGTCTACTGAAATTTTGTGAACCTCGTTGATGTCTCACTGCAAGTGAAAACCATTTGTGGATTCCAACACACTCTACAAGATTTGTGTATTCACAGACTACCAAAAATCAAACATCACCCCTTAACTTATAGGTGTACAATCCTGCTATATTGCTTGGACTTGCTATTAGTGTGCTAATAGTCATGGCCGGCCCTTTAATGAAAACTAGCATGCTGTCCGCACAATTGTTAGGAAAACGGTTCTAAATATCTTTGAACTAAGGTCTGGCATGTTTACTTATTTGTGATTTTTGATAATTATGCTCAATAATAATTTATGGGAAACTACACATCATTAAAAGTTAGCCGATGGGATTTACAGGACACTAATACCCATTATTAGATCGATACACAGAATTAGAGCTCGCATATCCCGCAAAAAGAAATAGAGCAAGGGTCGCAAAGCTCTGGCTGATTGTGTTTTTGTACATTAGGTCATCAAGCTTTCTGCATGATGTTAGATTAGGACGCTGAATTAGAGACTAGCTTTTACGATTGTACCGAGCTAAGCAGATCGGTACCGACGAGATGCCATAACCCGATTTCTTAGCAGGTATCTGCTTCTTCTTTACAGGAAATGAGCTTGACCACCCATGCATTGCAAATGGCCTCTCCTATTCAGCCCTGTATGAAGCATCATCTAGTCTAGGCCTGGCATTGTCCTATAGTATATCCTTAGTTCGATCCTCATTGTGCATTTGCAGCCAGAGCTCAGAAAGGTGCACCATGCAGGACCAGAACGGGTATAAATGCCCCTGCTGCAGGGTGATCACTAACCATGTGTGCTCCCCGGATCAAACAGAGTTCCGCACGAGGGGGAGGAGGGAGAGTTGGCTGTGATCATGATTGTGTAGAAGATGTGCAGCTGAATTGCTGGGCAGGGTCTCCTTTGGCAGATGTTGCTGCAGTCCGACACCGGTGGGTGTCGGGGGTTGACGGCCAGTCTACTGCCAAAGGAAATTTGCCCCGGAATTCATCTGCACAAGCACGGATGGGAGAAGAGAAGATGGGTCTCAAGTTGCCTAGGTGTAAATGTACATTATATATACTTGATGTTACATTCTGAATGTTTTTTTAGAGAACATTCTGAATGTTTTACAGTTCGGTCTATGTACTCTACAGTTCATCAGCATCAGCTACATCATCGTTTACAAATGAAGAATGAGAAGCTTGGCAAAAAGAAAAAAGGGAGCAACATAAGAAAGTTCAATCCAACAACCTGAACATGTGCACTACATCATGAAAATGTCAATAATACATTCAGTAAAATTATTTTGAATCCAAACATCTTGCAAGAACTTGAATATAGTGGTGGGGATAATTGGCAGGCCACAAACTCCTAATGATAAATAAAATATCATGGTGGGCATTGTATTCTCACCAACTATCAATGGCATCCTGAATCAACTCCATGCTACCCGTCTAGGAATAGGCTCTTGCCCTCCCAAAGTGATGCCCAATTTGGAAGACACTGGGGCACACATTGCCACAAACTTTGCATCACACATGCAAAAGAAAAAAAGTTGCATCCTAAAACGGAGTGAAACGAAAAAAAAAACAGCCAATACATGGGTCACTAGGAGAAAAACAACACCACAGTAAATTTGGTGACGAACTGCACCGAACACGACGTTTAACAACAGAAAAAAAAGCATTAACCATGGACCTAGGGACTGATTGGTTTGATGCGAAATATGGGCTAGTGTTTCGTTGGTTACCATGTTTATTTGCCAACCTTATAAGAAATTGTCAATTTTTGACAACTTTTGATATTGTCAATTGTTGGCTTGCCAAGTATTGCCAATGCCAAATGTGAGCATCAAACCAATTATCCTCCTAATTTCTTTGGTGACCATTCTGAATGGTGGGGCCCGCCCATCAGGGCCATGCGTGCATGTTGACTTAGTCTTCTTATTCCTCCTCTGCTCTGGCTGGGGTATTACATCAAGCATTCACGTGCATCAGAGATGGCAGCACCAGCCTTGCTCTCGTGCCGACCTGACTGCTCCGGCGAGTCCAGGACGCCACGTCCATCCCTCTGCGTCATGAACTCCATGCACCCACCTCGGCAGGAAGAACGAGAGCCAAATACTCTGAGGGTGTGCACATCCATACGTCCATGGCTTGGGCTCCACGCACGGATGCATACGTGCATGGCTTGGCCATCCACTACGGACCCAGCGGCATCGCCACATGTATCACCCAAACACTCCAACACCGGAGATCGACTAGGATGCAATGAGAAGCATTGGAATCATGCTCCATCACAAGTCAAAGTGATCAGTGCATGCATGCGTCAAAGAGTGAAAGCACATCCTGGTCACATGGGATAGACTTGAGGCTAAAGATGGGGCATTCCTAGAGATGTCATGGAGGTGGAGTCATTTTTCCCAATGCCGCTCATAGATAAGCATGGTTGTGTCAAAATAGCAATTGCGACAGGGTTTTTCCTCACTTCCAAGACATGAAGCTCGGGCAAACAGATGGAGAGATGGTCTGCATATTTTTTTATGTGGGTCATGTCACCACTCACGGCTCTAGTATATAAACAAGACAAAGATATATATGATGGTAGGACTAGTAGTAGTTGCAGATTTGGGTCACCGGCTCTCTTCTCATAACTGTTGTTGTTTACTTCGTTTTTTATAGAAATAGCGAGAGAAAGAAACAGCGTTCCATTGAAATTGTCCAATATGTGTATTACGTATTTTTAGGGATGATACTGAATTGGATTCGGATAGGTAATCCTTTTACTGTATCATATTCCATATTTATTTTTGAATTTGGAAGCTGAATGAATACGGATTCCAATACTGGATTATGTTGATTCAGACGTGGTGCAGTAAAGGAACGACGTCAGATTGGAAATGATCATTTACCATATTCATATACGAGGAATATATAAATGTTTTGAAGAGAATTATACATAAACACTAGATGGTATTAAAATAAGCCAAATAAATCAATAACAATCATATGTCTTGTATTATAAGCAAAGATAGCATTCATGTATTGCTAGCTAATACTAAAAACTTCACCCATAAATTGGCTTAGGAATTAAAAAGATTGATTACCCGGCTAGAAAAAAAGGATTATCCTACTGCATCGTATATTAGCAATACCATATCCTATCAATTGGTCTCGTATTCAGATCAGATTGTTGTCGGATATCAAAATCTCTTATCGTATCCTATAAAAACAGATTCGGGAACAGTTTCGGACAAAAATTATCCTAATCATTTTGGAGTTGGTCCAAATAATAGTTGATTTTGTCATCACAAATGTTTTGTTGTTGTTGTGCTAAATCATGGTTGAATTTCGTATTTTATTTTATTAGATTAGTTTAGAAAACATTTACAATATATTTATAGCATTAGTTGACAAATTATTTATACATCTGGATTTATTTATGTGCCTTTGTCAATAGTATTTGGTAGAGCATACTAGATTGCACAAATCAAATACATTGTTTGATACAAGTTTCTAGTGCAAGAGTATCAAATTTAGGAGTAACTAAATAATGAATTCTAGTTCACTGCCAACAAAAATTAATGAACTCTAGAGTGTGTATGAGTTGCCAACATTAGGTTTCCCCTCAAGCCCCTTCTACGGTCTCGCTCATTGGCGGTACTCCTTTGTACATCCAATTTCTTAACTAGGGGTCAATAGTTAGTCATGGTTACATGCCTGTTGTCCATTGTGTTTGTATGAAAATAATAATTTTTTGTAATAGGCCTAAATATTTAGAATTGAAACAATAAATTATTGTAAGCTACCCACAATGTGTACTCAGCCTAGAGATACCAGCAATTTGGCAATACCCACTTGAACCAACCCATATGCTCCCATTATATGAGTGGCTGACATGTCTCAGGCACTTAATATCTTTAGATTTATTCTTTTTTGTGGGGAGATTTGTAGAAGTAGTTTTCTCAACCAAAATTATGGGTCCATGTCATTTTCACTTTCAATTTCAGAAATATTTCAGCAACAACCGGATTATCACAGTGACTAGTGATTTCGGTTTGCATTCCGGCCAAAGGGCCAAAACATTCACTTGAATTCAACCAAGTATTTGGAAATTCTGAAAAATACTTAAATTCATATGTACTGCTAAAATTATTGAAATATTTTAACTGAAAGGTATATATTTTGGTGTCTACAGAAATTCGGTGAACTTCATCAACATCTCACAGGAAGTGAAAACCATCTGTTGAAACCAACACACTCAACAAGATTTGCGTATTCACAGGCTACCTAAAATCAAACATCGACCCTTAAATTATACCTGTCCTGCTATATTGCTTGAACTTAATATTACTGTACTAGTAGTCATGACCCTCTAATACGAACTAGCATGGTGCCCACACGATTATGAGGGTAATGTGGTTCTAGTTACCTTTGAAAAAGGCCTGGCGTATTTATTTACGGGGGACTGCACATCATTGGATTTAGCCGACGGAATTTACAGGAGACTACACATCATTAGATCGATTCACAGAATTAAAGCTCGCATATCCTGCAAAAAGAAATAGAGCATGGGTCGCACAGCTCTGGATGATTGTGTTTTTGTACATTATTAGGTAGTCAGGCTTTTTGTACATGATGTTAGATTAGGACGCTGAATTAGAGGCTAGCTAATACAGTTGTACAAGGCAGTCAGAATCATGATACTGAATCGGATCGGAGCACCCCTGCCAGGATCTTAAATCGTAGAATCTTCACTGTTAGAATTTTGGTAGCGTAGATTCTACTGGCCAAAATCCTATAATCATAGGAGTTGATTTGGTTCTTGAAGTAGTTGTAGAATCGTACAGTGAAATCGCAATTCTGTCTACCTTGAGTTGTACTGTCCCATCGTTTCCTCTCTGTGTCAGTATTAGATTAGGACACTGAATTAGTGGCTAGTATGGTTGGACTGAGCGAAGAAGACTGATTAGATGTTGTAGCATGATTTCTTAGCACGTGGCCTCTCCTATTCAGCCTTGTATGAAGCATCATTCAGTCTAGGCCTGGCATTGTCCTAGAGTATATCCTCAGTTTGATCCTCATTGTGCCTTTGCAGCCAGAGCTCGGCTGCTGCAAAGGACGTTTCTGCCTTGCACCATGCAAGACGAGAACGGGTATAAATGACAATGTGTGCCCCCCGGATGAAACAGAGTGCCACACCAGGGGGGAGAAGGGAGAAGATGTGCAGCTGAATTGCTGGGCAGGGTCTCCTTTGGCAGATGTTGCCGCAGTCCGACACCGGTGTGTGTCGGGGGTTGCCATTCGGGGGTCTGCCAAAGGAAATTTGCCCCGGAATTCATCTGCACAAGCACAGATGGGAGAAGAGAAGATGGGTCTCAAGTTGCCTAGGTGCGAATGTACATTATATATTTGGTGTTACATTCTGACTGTGTTACAGTTGGGTCTGTGTACTCTGCAGTTCGTCAACATCAGCTGCATCACCATTTACTGATGAAAAATGGGAATCTTGGCAGAAGAAAGAGGATGCTACATCTTCTTGGTTATCTATCTCTACACACCATTAGACTATATACAGGTAGCTAAATGTGATCAAATGGTATCAACAGGAATCAACATGTAAATTCCTCTGTTCTGTTGCTACTCCTTATTGCCTACTGCATCTGGAAGTTTGTATCTCGGAGGCCTGTCGGCACCTTTCCTTGAGTATTCTCTCCATCGCCTAGCAGCTGCTGCCGCTCTGTTCGCTCTCTCTGATGCTTCTTCATCTTCTGTTTGATTTTGATTAATCAGATTCCGTAATACAACCATATGGGAATGAACAGACAGTAAGAGAACACATTTGTTTTGAGTCAATATTGTTCTATCGGCTTCGTAGGAAAGTGATGCAAATTCATAATGGTACCAACTAAAGAAGTATTGCTATAAGATGTGCTTTCTTAAATGGAAGGATTTTATTGAGGATATGTTATTTGCAGAAACATTACCAGTGTTTTGGTATCGCGTTGGAGATCCCCAGATATCACTCCAAGGGCTAGTCATGTCTGAACTATTTTGGTTCATCATATGTGTTCTGATTTTTTCCTGTAAAAGGAGATAGGTTTACGTACTTGTTTTAGTTCCTTTGCTAACCATGACATATCTTCGGTTCTGGTCGAATATATGACATTGGGAAACAATCATGAAATTCTCGAGGGAATATGGCATTATACAAATGAACAAAATGGGAAGGATTATACCAAGACTTTTTCTTGTCGCTTTTCCCAACTCGCACTTGCCTGCCAAATAAGAAGTATCTCAATAACAAGTAAATAACAGCATATTGCAGCAGGCAATATCTACAGAACCGTGGATTTGAACAAAACTGAACTGCATTTTGTACTATGGTAGCCAAAAGACTATCAATATTGAGAAGAAATACATAATTTGGGAGCATGCTTAGGGAGTAAATTAGATAAGAAAATATATCACATAAATGAAGTGACTATTACCACTCGAAAAATGTTGACTGAAACTCCCATTCCAGCATTCATCAGCCCAACCTGCCCAAAATTGGAAACCAGGATTACAATACTGAAACTACAAATTATGTAAAATGATAAACCAGAGTAAACACAGGCATTTTCTTGTGTATACTTTTATTTGGAGTTCTGAGAGTAATACACATTTTGCTACCAAAGTGAACTACAAGGTCCTCATTAGTAACCAATAGCTTATATGAGCATATAGAGATGTAGAACTGTATGACTGAAAGAAAGTCGTCTTACATTGACCCTTTCTATTCTTCGTGTTTCACTCTCAAGGAGTGAAAGTTGTGCAGCAGAAGTCCAGTGAATACAGTCAACTGGGCTGGAAACGGGAATATGAGAAAGTTCAGTGAAGCAACTTTAAAATGTGCACTATATAATGTAATGAAAGTGTAAAATAAAATCTGAAATCTGAAAATCTTGCAAGGACTTGGATATAGTGATGGGGACAATTGGCAGGCCATAAACTCCAAATAAATATTATGGTGGCCTTTGTATTCTCACCAACTATCAATGGCATCCTGAATGAGCTCTGGGTTACCCCTCTGGGAGCAGACTCTTGCCCTCCCAAAGTCTTCCTCAATTTCAAAGACACTGGGGCACACGTTGGCGCAAATTCTGCATCCTGAAACGACGTGCACAAGATAAAATAGACTGGCTTCCTTACGGAGAACCAAACTTCTTACGGAAAAATTATCAATACCTATGCAGGTAAACTCATCGACGAACACGTGGTTCTTGACTGCACTGTCATCAACGAAAGGGTTTGTCGCCGTTGCCATGTACCCATGGATCTCATCATACACCGCACGCTGCACCGGGTCGCTCAGCACCTGCTCTTCGAATCCACACCACTTGTTAGCTTTGTGAACAGAGACCGTTTCAATGCAGAGCAGGTATCTTCAGAACAACTGCACATTTGCATCCATAATAAGCAACCCAAAAGGCCAAAACCATTTCTGGAGGCTCCTACCGTGTAAACCTCGTTGATGAACATGGAGAAGTTGGTCACATCAGGGTCACCTCCACTGAGGTCTGGGTGGCACGTTTTCATGCAGCTGTAGTACGCCTTCTTGATTTCCTCGGAGGTTGCATCTGGCATCTGGTGGTGCAACAATCAGAGAATCAGGTGTCACATGTCAGCAGCAAGTCCACAAACAACGACTTAATTCAGAAATAGCAAGCATCATTTCCAACCCTGACCTGAACATTTCTAGGTAATATGAGTTCCAACAGACATTTCTTTGCTCTTATATTAGGCACTCGATTTTCCATTCTAAACACTAATTGACATACTTGCAGAATTAGTAAGGATTGTTTCAGAGCACTTACGACGCCAAGAACAGAGTAGAAATCGTCGGCCACATCCTCCTCCCACCTCCCGTGTTCAGCTTCCGCCGTGTAGGCACAGATCCTCAGGCCCCTCCGTCCCCGCCTACTCCGGCTCCGGCGCCGGTCTCTGCGCGCGGCTCCCCCCAGCCCAGCGGAGGCCAACGGCCCGGCACGGCGGCACCAGCGGGAAGACGGCACCGGCGAGACGATGCGGAGCGTCGGGATCGAGGTGGTGGAGACCAGAGACGGCGAGGGGAAAGGAGGAGCCATTGGGTAGTGCGAGAGGAGAATGCCGGCCGGAGACGACGGAGGAGAACCGGAGAAGGCGGCAACAGGGTTGGATTTTCTTGCCGATCTCTTCTTGCGTGTAGCTCTGCTTCAGTCAGAGTTCAGACTTAAGTGCTTAACAACAGAGGCTCTTTTACAGAAGGGTCCTTGCAGAAACTCATATTGTCGTGTCATCCTTTTGGTGTCTAGTGCCTCCTTCCGGTTGAAGAATTTTGAAAGAAATTTTGTAGACTTTAAATTCATTCATAGGATATTTTTCTATCAAGAACTTTCAGAGCAAAGAGACGTGGTTATCAAAAAAAATGTTGACTTGTTTTCCACGTCCTAATTCCATAGGATCTCTATCTAGATGTTTTTGTTAGTACTAGATCCTATTGGGTGTTACATGAGCTTGTTCTTTCTTCCAATTTCTACAAAAATGGTAAAGTTTTGGAACAAACATATTTTTGGGTGAAACTTTGTGCTCTGAATAAGGAGGAAAAGGGAAGTAGATTGGCGGACAACATGGCATGATGGGGTCCCAACTTGACACGGGAAGACCGGTCGCAATTTTCGTAACACGATATGACCATATGTGCCCAATACGAAATTGTTTTTGGCGAACATCGTCAAGATGGCATGGGGTTTCTACTATTTCCACTCGAAGAAGAAAACCGATCTAGTTTATGAGAAAAATCAAACCAAAAACCTCATAAAACTTGATTAATTGAGTAAGCCAGAAGAAAAGCCACTACTCTGCGGCCACACTACCCAGCTAATAAAGTGTCGCTGGGTGGACGCAACTGCCACAAAAGGCACAAAAAACTACCGTCTACTTGATGTCGAAGAGAAGCCATAATCAATGGGGGAGGGGGAGGTGCTCCAACTCCGGAAAACACAACAAGCCACTGCACCCCAAGTTAGTGTCACTCGCTTTACCGGATGCACCCAAAGCCATCGGCGGCTAGCTCTTCTACTAAGTGTGGCAACCGATGTGGCTTCAAAAACCCAACGTCGTTTGATCTAGCAGACAGGCATGGACTTTCACCCACGGAGAACGGGACCCCCACGATCGGGGGTGGAGTCTTCACAACGACATGATCAATGAGGGAATGACGCCATCGACGACACTAACATAAACCGGTCAATTCTTTTGCTTGGAACAACAACACCACAATCACTGGAACAGTTTGACGCGTCTTGCTAGCAAGCAACACCACCGAGATTATTCTTCTTCGAGCAGCACGGCGTTTCCTTCCCTGACCCACCCACCTCCATAGGCCTAACCACGCCATCCCTCTATATCCTGGCATGATCTCCGTTGCCGACAACCTCCCCGTAACCCATCCTCCCTCTTGCACCCGAACCCGTCAAGCCTCCGGCTCGGGCGAGCCATGGCCGGGGTCGCCGCCGCACCCTGTCGCGTCTTGAGCCCAGGTGGCACTCATCTCTATGGAAATTGGCATACACAAAATCAATTTCAGTTGCTTGAGAACTAGCAAATCCAGAAATTTATCCATCCAATGGCCCTTCTTCAAACGAAACGGTACAGGCTGCATTTTTTTTTTGATTAATAAGGCTGCAATTAGTTGGTGAAACGTTGCAACTTGCAATTGATTGGCGCAAAATTGTCAAAATGTTTGACGCTCAAGGGTTCAGCATTTCTACATGGGAGTAGCAGGCGAACACGTCACCCAAGGACGACTACAGTTGCGTGAAGCCATGTGAGATCGATCTCCCCGGCCCGTGCCCGTGCCCGTGCCCGGATGGCGACGCCGTACGTCGTTGTTTGCTTCCCAGTGGTGGCCGACGTGCAGCAGCCACGAGCTGCAACGTTGCATATGCGTGCACGGTACGTGTGGGCGCATGGTCGCACGCACGTTGCATATGCGTATGACTCGTGGCACGGAACAGCTACCAGCAAGGTTAGAGAGGGGTGCCAACAGGAGATAATCTGGTAGCATCTTCCGTTAGGAAAACTCTGGATGTGAGCAACTCGAGATTCTCCAAAGAGTCCCAACTTCTTCTTCTTCTTCTTCTTCTTCTTCTTCTTTACGAGGAAATCCAACTTCAATTGTTGAGGTGGTCCTAAAAGATGACAAGAAGGTCACGTGCTGGATGATTAGAATGTGCATTCCAAAATATTTTGAGGTGCTGAATGATAAGAATGTGCATTTCAAAATATTTTGAGGTACTTGAGCAAATGTATGTTTTGAGGTACTTGAGCAAATTTGCAAACTCCAGTTTTATTAACATTTCCCTCTCACGGGACTCTCATGTCGGTGAGACACTTCTTTTTCCTTCTTTTTTTCCATCTCTCTCCTTCCTTGACCGCTCTCCTGCGGCTATCCCTTCCTCCTCACCAGCCAAGGATCTAGAAGCTATAAGCATCTACAGCCGGACACCTCAAGTGCTCCCTATACGTCCAGGCCGACGACACGGTCAGTGATCGGTCACAAAATTTTGACCATTGCACCCCTCATATCCCCCCTATCCGTTCGAGCTAACCGATACTCTCCGGGCCCCGTCATGTCTGACCCGGCCCACCCCGAGCCCGCATATTACCATCTTCATCTGCATCCTGGAAGAAACACTACTAGCCACTCCACTCCGACCCTAAGCTACGTCCCGGAGATCTCCAGCCTTCTCCATCATGACGGGCAGTGCATCCGTCAAAATGCTTGTTCAACATATTTTAAATACTTGTTCAACATTTTTTTCAAATTCTTGATTAACATTATATACATGATTCAAAAATCATCATTTTTTAATACATGATCAACATTGTTTCTATACACGTTCAACATTTTCTGAATGCTTGATTCAAAAATTTAGAATATTTGTTAAACATTTTCCGAATGCTTAGTTAATTATTTTTTTCAAATATGTGTTCATTTTTTTCCAAATATTTTTTCAAAGTTTTCTAAATGCTTGATTAACATTTTTAAAATATCTTTCAGCATTTTTCAAATACTTCTTCAACATTATTCAAATATCTTTTGTAGAGTGTTTTTGTAATATATATATTTAGAACATTTTAAAGTATAAACAAAAATACAAAAATGAAACAAAAAATGAAAATAGGAAGTTTCACTCGCTGAAGGCAAGATATAGGGGCGCCTGCCAATTGTGTCCCCTCAACCTTAATGTACACTAAATGAAAAACTTGTGGATGGGCTGCAATTATATGCATATTTTAATAATTCATTAGTATGTTGTTTAAGAAAATATGTGTATAATTTAAAAAATATTCGCAATTTAAAATTTAAAATATTTACATGAATATTAACTCGTGGATCATATTTACAGTATAAAACATTTATGACTATAAGCCACAAGTGAAATTATACACCAGTGAATATTCATAAATATTTAGTAAATGTAGTTATCCCTAATTTTGCATAATTTAAACATAAGCCATACGTGTATAAATATCTTTGTATTCCAAAAAATATTATTTTATTTATAAAATGCCATAAATGTATATTTTAATTGTCTGTATGTACTAAATATGTTTAATACTCATGGCTAAAATTAATATAACATTCTCTAAATAATAAGTGAATATTTGTAAAAGTTACAGCAACATTTTATAGTAATTGATTTTGTTGCATGCCTCTATAAATATATTTTGTGTGCACATGAATATTTGTGTGCCACGAGATTATTATTTATGTACGACAAATATATAACCCAAAGCATGGTATGGGGCCTGGTTTATATATTTTCTAAAATAATACATGCACAAAAATATTTATGTACCACCAGGTAATTTTTAATAACACATAAATATTTGAATCTAACTTTATTATTATGATTATAATTTACAGAATGTTTATAATTTTTAAAATATTGTAAAAAATGGGCCAAGCCCATTTAAGTAGCACAAACTTTCTCGTTTACAATTCATTTAGACTGAGGGGCCACACTTGGCATGAAAACTTGTTGGGTTGTGTGGCTAGCATCTGTACTAACATGAAAAATAGAGCTCACTTTAAAGCTTTCATTGTCTTATTGCCGAAGAAATTTGGCGCCACATCTCTAGACAACTTTTGTCCTGTCTCCTAACAAAATTGTGTGATCAAGTTGAGCTCTAAATTCCTTACCTCTAGATTGCAACCTTTCATCTACTCTCTCATCCATCAGCATCAATCCGGTTTTACCAAGGGAAGAGGCATCGCTGATAATTTTACTTATGTCGCGGATATAGTTTAAACGTGCTTTAAGCGCAAAAAATCTGCTATAGTTCTCAAACTTGATTTCCAAAAGGCTTTTGACTCAGTGTCTTGGTTGGCTCTGCCAGCCATCATGCATGCTAAAGGTTTTCCGTAGTCTACTGTGACTGGATCCAAAACATGAACCTTTCAAGCCTGCGATTGTTCCAAATGGGAAGCCATGTCCATGGATTAACTGCAAAAGAGGTCTGCGCCAAGGAGATCCGTTGTCCTCCTATCTATTTATAATTGTTGCCGGCATCCTGCAACGATTGATTCTTCAAGCTTCTTCCGATGGCATGCTAACACACCCAATTGACCCTGAGATATCGTGCCTGATCCTTCAATACGCAGAAGATACGTTGATCATTCTCCAGGCAGACTCTGAAAAGATTCAGACTCTCAAGTCTATCATGCTCCAATTCTCGTAGGCAACATGTCTGCTTATTAATTTTCACAAAAGCACTTTTGCTCCTATCAACATTGAACCGGAGATCGCCAACGATTAAGCTGATATCTTTGGGTGTACTATTGCCTCCTTCTCTCAGTCATACTTTGGCTTGCCTTTATCAACTCAGAAGCTTAATCTTTCAGAATTCTTTTTCATCATTGACAAGATTTGACCACCATCTGGCAGGTTGGCGAGGGGTACTTTCGTCTCTTGCAGGTCGGGGTTTTCTGGTTCCGTCAGTTCTTACAGCCTTGCCTATCTATGCCATGACTTATTTGTTGATGCATATGAGCGTTGTTCTCGAGATTGATAAGATTTGTAGGGCCTTTTTTAGGAGGGTCGGGACATAGT
>NC_041381.1:614877132-614963180 GCF_002162155.2 Triticum dicoccoides
AGGGAGGAGGTAGTGTAAAGTTCCATGGGATTTTGTTTGTCTGCCTTTCTCACGTGGGGGACTAGGTTTATCTTCTCTTAAGCACCTAAGTTCTTGCCTGCTGCTCTCACACCTAACCAAATTACGTTCGAACTTCTCCTCTCAAGGCGGCTCTCAACTATCAAATATGGATGGTCCAGCAGTCAGGACCTTTATGTATACCCTAGTCTTGAAGGACGCTAGAATCATTTTTTTTCTCGAATATGCACGAGTGTGCATATCATATATTAAATAAGAAGTGCAAAGAATGTCGCTAACAGAATTTTGCAACGAGTCCACCTCACATACACTCCACTTAATCACGAAGCCTACTCCTCACTACTTGCCCACCGCTCGATTCTACCGAGTATCGACCCATGTTCCCTTTGAATAGCCCTGCCATTGCCCACACCCTACCTTCCGTCGTTATCCTATGCAGGACCCTGTCCAGCTCGGGTGTAGCTCCATCAAAAACAATAGCATTATGATGCTTTCACACCTCCCAGATAGCTAAAAGGAAGATTGTGTGAAGGTCCTTTCTTGTCATGACTTGGAATCCATCCTTACTGCATAACTTCCTGAAGAGAGTCAACATGGGTCGGAGCCCACTCATGCTTCCCCAAAGCCGCGCATATCGCTGCCCAGATCGTCCTGGCAAAGACACAAGAGATAAAGATGTGGTTTATAGTCTCCTCTTGCTGATCACAGAAAGGGCAAGCCTCCTAATGTGGTAATCCTCTTCTTGCGAGTCTGTCTGATGTCCAACACCTATTTCATAGGGCAAGCCTAGCAAGAAGCGACACGTTGATGGTGCCTGAGATTTCCAAGTCAGCTCCATCGAGGGAACTATGTCCCTTCCCCAAAACTTAGAGGCATACGCTGACCTCACTGAAAAATACCCCTTTGTCTCCCATGACCAAGAAAACCTGTCTCTACTGCCATGTATGGGCTCCCACATTGTTAGAGCATCTCCAGCCGCACCCCCAGAACGGCCTCCCCTGGCATTTTTTTGCGCCGGCGCCGAAAAAATGACCCAGTCGCGCCCCCAGGACGCCGAACTCCGCCGGCTCGGCCCGTTTTTGCGCCCGACGCTCGCGGGCTAAACCCGGCGTACTGGGAGGCGCTCGGGGGCTCCGGCGCAAGGGAAAAGCGTTCCTAGGGCCACATTGGCAGGCGAAAAGTCAAGCCACCCGCCCAGATTCGCCTCCTACCCCCCGCGCTAAGCCGCCACCACTACAAAAAAATACACTTCTGTGATGATACGTGTTTGTCACAGTAGGCCACGTTTTCTGTCATGCATGTACATCCATGACGATTTTATGGCAGAATCAAGATAGTCATACCTGTGTTGTCGTAGAAGTGTTCCATGACATTACCAAAATTATCATCACGGAAGTGGCCACTTCCATGACGATAATTCGTGCGTCATAGAAGTGCTTTCGTCAAGGCTGACCGACACGTGGCATCCACCGTAACGGAACGCCGTTAAGCTATCGGGTCCATTTTTGGATCCGATAACCCGTTAACAGCCCCGACCAATGTTGATTTTCCATGTGTAAAATCATCATTGGCTGGAGTAAACACGTGTCGCCTCACCGTTGGGACAGATATCATCTACTCATTGGACCGAAGGCGCCTATGATACGTCGACACATGGAACGACCCAACAGAGGCCCATTCATGTGAATAGGCCGGCCCGTTTGACTTGGTCAAAAGGTGGCGGGCCGGCCCACGGAAAGCCTGTTAACGGCCTGTTCACATATAGTCCATTTACAGCCCACTAACACAGGGCCCGTTATGGCCTATCCGAATTAGGCCGAGTAGCGTCATCTGGGCCGTCCAATATGATTCCAACCCGTTTTAACTTCCGGCCCATGTATGGCCCATGACGTCTTTCGGCCCATATCAGGCCCTTTGTAACTCTTGGCCTATTAACGACCCGTGGTGAAACTGGCCCATAATGAACAGTGTATCACTTTATACCCATTAATGGCCCATTATTCTATTGGGTCGATTCCAGCCCATGTTATCTTTCGGCCTTCTCAGGGCCCATTTATTCTTGGACTCATTTCCAGCATTCGGTTACTTACGGCCCGTTACTGTCATTTTCTGCTTGTGGGCCAAATTCAGCCCGTTGTTATAGTCGGCCCGTTTGTGGCCCATTAATACGTTGGGCCGATTCCAACCCATGTTATCTTTCGGCCTTCTCAGGGCCCATTTATTCTTGGGCTCATTTTCAGCATTCAGTTACTTATGGCCCGTTACTGTCATTTTCTGCTTGTGGGCCAAATTCAGCCTGTTGTTATAGTCGGCCTGTTTGTGGCCCGTTAATATGTTGGGCCGTTTTTATAGCGTCATCAAATACGGCCTATTAACGACAGCCCGTTATGGTCGGCCCATGAACGGACGATTCCAACTCTAGCCCGTTTACAGCCATAATGCGGTCTGTTATTGGCCCATGTTTGGCCGATCGATCATACGACCCATATAAGGCCCATTGATGATACGGCCCGTAGAAGGCCCAATGTGTCTACGGCCCGTAGAAGGCCCATTGTGTCCATGGCCCGTAGAAGGACCATTGTTTCTATGGCCCGTAGAAGGCCCATTGTTTCTACGGTCGGTAGGAGGCCCAGTGTCACTACAATAAATATGTAGCCCATGGTTATTGTGGCCTAGTTTTAAAAAATAGCCTATTGCGGCCACTAGCAAACCGCGGAAAAAGAACTGAACTGACTACAAGCAAACAAATAAACAAGACAATAAGGAAATAAATAAGCAAGCAACTTATGCTAGGCTATCACGGCTATTACACATATTACATCCACTGGGCATCAAAGTTCGCCACCAGTGCAAATATAGGGAACAAATCAGCATATAAACGCCGCCGCAAAACAAGTCCAGAACTGAAACCACTTTAGAAGAGCTCAAGAAACAATATCCTGGGTACCCATAATGCTGGCAAGATGCTTAGCAAGCTTATTAGCTTTCTCTTGTTTGGTGCTTAAATCCTCTAGCGCTTGTTGTTGCACAAGAAAGTACGCATCTGATTTCTACAGGGACTTCCTCAGTCCTTCGGCTTCTTGCCACGGCACAGCTGACTGATGCCTTTCAGCTTGTAGCTGAGACTGAAGAAGCCGAAGTGATTCAGGCAGCGAGTTTGAAGAGCTTGTGCCAGCGGTACTAGCCAGTAACTCGAACACTACATCAACGCAGGACTGTGGGGTTTTCTCACTGTCTACAATATCGTTTTTATCACCTTTCTTGGAGACCAACAGGGTTGTCTCACTATCTTGAACCTTATATGCATTACTTTCTCTACCATTGCATAGTGGGGGTGCTCTTCTCCAATATTCTATTTGCATACTACAAGAGAAACAAGCAGACGCATCACATGTTTAGCTTGTAGTATACGAAACTCATTTTGGTAAACCGGTTCAGTAGTAAGGTGGACAGGATAACAACATGAAACAAACATATATCTATGTACTATGGTCACTGTATTGTCCATATCATTCTAGTTTATGTTGCCTAATCAAGATAGGGACACGACAGCATAGACAGAATATAAGTGTGATAAACTACACAACATTGGCAACACTTGTAATGTGCATCACATGAGGATATAACTATTTATACAACTTAAACTGAAATCAACATAGAGCAAGAATTTAGAACAACAATCCAGTTAAAGAAATAGGTTTAAAACATACCTGTTATGCCATTGGAGTTTCAAGTGGATCCTTCAAATTCGGAAGTAGTTGGTATGAGTAACTACAGTGATGCAACAACAAAGGAATATGGACCATAGCTACGGAATCTGACCTGAGAACAGTTGCTCTTCTGCTTTAAACGTGGAGTTTGGGTTCGCTGTGGTGGTCTTCGTGCTTTGGGCACTGCAGTAGCTTTACAAACTACTCGTGTGGGGGTACTCTGTGGTGGACATGGTGCTTTGTCAACTAGAAGTGGGTTACTATCCGCTGGAGTTGCGGTTAGATGGGTTGTAGCTGGTTCTCTGCCCAATGGTGGAAGTGTACAATCTGGAAGAGTCTCGATTATGTGTGGTGGGGCTAGTTTGTGGGCCAGTATGACCATGGTTCTATCTGCATCGACGGGTAGCACTGTCTTTTGTGAAGAACGGGTTTTTGCTCCCTTAGATACTGCCATCACCCCCTCCAATTCAAACGGCTGATAAACAAGAAAAGAAATTGAACGTACAGACATTGTACGATAGACATATGTGGTAATTCACATATATATTGTCTAACCAAACAGGACAGCATGACACAATTTCACATATATGATGCCTAACTAAACAGGATAGCATGACACAGTTTCAGATATATGATGGATAACTTAACAGGATATAATGGCATAATTCAACATATGATGAGTATCTAAACAAGATGACATGACAAAACTATATGATGTCTTTCTAAAATAGGTTGGGATGACATAATTCACATACATGTTGTCTAAGTATACAGGATGGCATGATATAATTGACATAATTGATTCATATACTAAGCAGCTGGCACTCGCATGTATGATCTCTAAACTAAGCAGATGGAATTCAATATTGTGCATATGATGTCTAAACTAAGCAACGCAAGACACCATATGCATCATATGAGAAATATAAACATTGCAACTTAGAGCATACACCTCAGGTGGGATATAGGACTGGTCATCTGTCTCTGAATCCTCCTCTGAGGAGCTCCTTGTAACCATCGAGGCATATGCTTCAACAGGTACCATTGCCTGCTCTGAAGACCTCGTTTTCACTCTAGATTTTTCCATAACCGGCTCAAATGGCTGATACACATGAAGAGTAGTTCAATATACATAGATTGTCGACAAATGGAATACGTAATGAAAAATATATGGCATGAGATAATTCACATATATGATGCCTGACTGCATGGCGGTGCATAATTCACATATATGATAACTGGCTGAAAAACATGGCATTGCATAATTCACATATCTGATATAGAAAGCAAACATGAGGCATTCACACAAAGCATGTCTAATCTCAGCAGATGGCTTGGCAATGCAAGACACCATATGCATCATATGAGCAATATAACCCTGCCAAGTTAGAGCATGCACCTCGGGGGGGGGGGGATACGACTGATCATCTGTCTCTAAATCCTCTTCTGAGGAGCTATCTGTAACCAGCAAGAAATATGCATCGATAGGTAGCACTGACTGCTCAGAAGACCTTGTTTTCACTCTAGATTTTCCCATGACCGACTCAAATGGCTGATGCACAGGAAGAGTAGATGAATGTATAAACATTGTTAACAAATGGAATACATTATGGAAAAAATATGGCACGATACAATTCACATATACGATGTCTAGCTAAACAGGATGTCATTGCATGATTCACGTATATGATACCTGGCTAAAGAAGATGGAATTGCATAATTCCCATATACTCCCTCCGTTCCTAAATATTTATCTTTTTAGAGATTTCAAATGGACTACCACATACGGATGTATATAGACATATTTTAGAGTGTAGATTCACTCATTTTGTTCCGTATGTAGTCACTTGTTGAAATCTCTAAAAAGAAAAATATTTAGGAATGGTGGGAGTATGATATAGAAACCAAACAGATGGTATTCACACAAAGCAAATCTAAACTAAGATGATGACATATAAGATGTATAATGTAAGCAATGTGAGGCGCCATATGCATGATATGACCAACATCAGCATGCCAGGTTAGAGGAAACACCTCAGGTGGTAAACAGGCGTGGTCGGCTCCTTCTGAATCCCCATCTAAACAGTTATCTTCCTATGGAATACAATCTGGAAATGCAGGAGGGGGGGGGGGGGCACTTCGCCCACCATGGAGCGGTGTCTGCATGACATTATATTCCCATGCAACGGTCTTCTCTTCTTTACATGTTCAGTACGATTGTGTACAATATCTGACATGCATAATAAAAAATAGTTAGATTTTGTCAGGCCTAAGGGGTGCATGCAAAAATCAAGACTGATGGTAGCAAATGAGTGGATGGATCCAACACTAATGATAGCAGGTAGATTATAGCTTCAGTTCAAAAAGATATACAATGGATCATCTATTGTTTGTTGCGCACCCAACACGAACCACATAGAAGACCCCAGATGAACCAGATAGTAGACAGATACTATTCGTTGCTGCCTCGATATGAGATCCACGGGCATTTTAAAACTAAAGTTTGAACGATAAAGTAGCAAGTAATAATAATCGATGTATAACGTAAGCAAACACGAAATACCGCGACCTCTGTTCCGGAACTATGTAGTACTCAGGTTCATCTGCTCAGTCGATGATGGTAATGCAGTTGGCATGGCTGCCGGCAACAGGGAAGATGATCTGAGGCGGCGAAAGAAAGTCTGCAGGGGGAATCTCTGCTGCAGTGAACGCTTATGTCGATGGTGCACCTCAGGTGGGGTGGATGACGGCACGGCAGGAGCAGGACATAACACATAGAGTTTTCTTTGAAGCCTATTTGAAAATAAAGTAAACCTGTAAGGGCTCCCTAGAATTGGAGGATACTATAAACGCAGGGACAGGAAAAACACATGAATAGGATAGGAATGCACCTGCAAAACAGAGCATTTGGAAACATAGGATTTCAGTCAACCTAGGTGTTTGGTTCACATGAATTGGAAGAACACAGGAATGGAGAAACGTGGTCAAATTAAAGTCAAACCACGTGAAAATGAAAAAAAAATAAGAATCTTATTATGCTAGTAATGGAATTAGTTATGTTCTTCATGCATATTAATTTGAAAAGGACGTCCAAGTGAATATTAAAATTCCTACGTTTTTCCTTCGAAAGAGACACCAAAGGAAAAAAATCCTCCAGTTTTGCTTTGCTCGACTCCTTCTAACCAAATGCACGAATAGTAGTTCCATAGCAAAGGATCCTTGAGGGATTGACATGAATGCAGAGTAACAAAGTGATGCGACGAGTGTACAACCTCTTTCGCATAGCCTTGTGGACCTCAGCATCATTGGGTTGGACGTGGAGGATGGTGATGCTGGTGTGACTGTCGGAGGCGGGGAAGAAGATCCGAGGCCTTTGGAAATGGCGGCGAGGGTACTGCTCCGCTGTGATGGACGGTTTCGTCGTTGGAGCAGCTCCGGTGAGGTGTACGGCGGCGAGGCTGAAGCAGGACAAGACAAACAACATTAATCTAAAGTGGGACTCTAATATCATCTGCAATAGATGATGTAAAATACATCACCAAAAAGTGCTAGATGTAAAATGCATCAGCCGCGCCACGGCTGCTCCAACAGATTCTGTAAGTACTGTTCACTCTGAACTTAACTGAAGAAACTGAACTTTACAGTCGAAACTGAATTTACTGTCGAAACTGATTGAACTAGTAGCAGAGCATTACAATAGATGTTTAGGGCGTTCAAGCACCAGTAGCAGAGAAGCAGTGACCTAAATCAGCAGACGCTCGAGTAGGGAACACACTAGCAGAGAGCAAGTCGTGTAGTAGCACCGCGAGTGAGTGCTAAAGCAGCAACTCATGTAGCTGCCGGAGGTCATGTAGCAGCAGCAGCAGCGCGAGCAAGAGCAAGAGCAGCAGCAGCGTGAGCAAGAGCAAGAGCAGAGCTGCGACACGAACGAAAGCAAGAGCAGTACAACAGTGTGACCGACATCAAGAACAGAGCCGCAACACGAGCGAGAGCTAGAGCAGCTGCAGCTAGTGCTGGTGTGGAAGTCACCGCCGAGGAAGCAACAACATGGGGGAGAGACACCGTGGATGATGTGGCCGGCGATGGCGCCGTTGATGGAGACCCGCCATGGCTACTCGGTATCGAGCACCGGCAGCCCCATGAGATTGAATAAAAGATAAAATGCAGCGGTGAGTGCAGAGCCCCGTTGGTGGCACCGAGTTGGCCTCGGCTTCATCGGAGGAATTGGTGAGGGTGTTGCGGTTCCGGTAGGGTAGGTCAAGACAGTGTTGTGGGGATTGAGGTGGCGCGATAGACGAGGCAAACATCGGGGCAGCTCCTTGGAGGTGGAGGATGGGGCGGCTGATCCGATGGGACGCCGAGATCGACGACGGATCCTCATCCGGGGCGGTGGATGAGGGACGGCGAGCTGTTGCGGTGGACGATGTAGTCGGGGAAGAGTCTCCGGCTGGGTGACAGTCAGGAGGCCGACGGAGGAGCGTGGGGTTTCGCGGATTTTGGCGGCCTCGGTGTATGAATGGGGGGCGAAGGGGAAGGGAGGGGGAACCAAGCTTAGGGACGCGCTCGTCCGAAATGTAGGGTAAGTTACCAGCGTACCCCCACCAATTTTGACACCGCGACGTGGAGCTTCGTTTCCGGTTGAGGAGTAGAAGGGGGATTTCGCGTGTCTGGGCTGCGGAGCCGATTTCATATGAGGAGGGAGTTTTCGCGCGCGTCGAAATTTCGGGATAACAAGGCACGGCGCGGGTTGAAGAGGTGGGAGTTTGAAAGCAGGTGAGACAAAAGATACTTGAGCTTGAAAATTTTGGGATAACAAGGTGCGGATTCATTGTTCGGCAGAACAAACTTAACGTGTAAAAAACAATTCATACAAGACACAAGAGAGTCACGTCCCCTTTTACTATATTGCTATAGATGCCATTGAAAAAACTACAAGGAAAATGTAAAAAAATCGAGAGAACAAGATTACCCTGTACAGTACCAAATCGATTCGCACTTCCCTCAACAACAACAAAAAACAAATCAATTCCCACCAAAAGAAAGAGTAATGTCCCTTTTTATATGATTACAAATGCCAGGATCTCGATTTTCAATTTTTGAATCCATATTATGTTGTATTTTAATATTTCGTTAGGTGACCTTGCGGTTTATAATTGATGTAGTCGTACATTTTGATCTTCCATCATATATGAACATTTTCCTCCACCATGTGAACATATACATTGTCGTCTACCATATGGACTAAATTTGAATCAATTTTCCTTATTTGAATATGATTGTTGTCAAGTTATACAATAATTTAAATACTATCTTGATAACAAATAACATGCATATAGCAGTAATCATATTTCACTATGCACTACATGTACCATACCATCTCCAATTCAAATATTTGTATCCATTTTATGTTGAATTCAAATCATAGTACATTGGTCTAGGTATCGAGATGTTCGGGATAATCTAAACCCTGATTTCATATCTATAATTTTTGGCTGAATTGGGACAAGTTTTGGTATAAGTTTCTTGCAAAACCGGAGATTCTCTCAACAAGCCTCGTCGTTCCGAGAGGGAACGTGGCACCTTTGTGTGTGAAACGATATACGATGCCTGCCCCTGATTTTCTTTACAGGGGCAACATAGAACTATATGAGTGCCTTGTTAAATTTTGGAATTATTTCGGGTTCGTTTGGCCTTTTTATACATTAATTGAGTTTTTGGACTTCTAATGTGAATAATCCAAATTTGAACCGCAGGCACATGCTCCGGTGCATCAAAGTTGATTGAAAAATCACATGTGTGTCCTTGGTTGAGTTTTTAGGTCCCATGGAAGAAATTAGAATGAAATTCAAACGTCTGGGCGTCGTGACTTGGCCGAGAACATCGAGAAACTTAGATTTTAAATTCATGTAAATCCAAAAATCGCCTGGAAATCATGAAACTTGGCATGGTGTCATGTCATGGCACTAACATGTTGTGGTAAAAAATTGGGCCGATTTAGAACAAGTTTTGGTATAGGGGCCGTCTGGATTATGCCCACACCAGCCCGACCAAAACGACGGCATGACAAAATTTTGGCGAAGGAAATAGCCGCCGGGAACTCACCCACACGCTAGTGTGGAATCACAACGGCTGGCCAAAAAATTGGCTGTGAGCCAAAAACTTGGCTGCGATCCAAACACTGGCCCAACCTGTGGTTAACGACCAAAAATTTGGAAGGGCAGCTTGGGGCTGCCATCCAAACAACCCCATAAGCTTCTTGCAAACCGAAGCTTCTCTCAAGAAAGCTCGTGGTTCTAAGAGGGAATGTGCCACCTTTGAGTGCAAAACGATATATGCTGCCCCCCCCCCTTGAGTTTCTTTACAAAGGCAACATAGAACTACATGAGTGCCCTGTTAAATTTTGGAATTATTCCAGGTTCGTTTGTAGTTTTTTTTACATTAATTGAGTTTCTGGTCATTTAATGTGCATAAGTTAAATTTGAACTACAAGCACATGCTCTCGTGCACCAAAGTTGGTTGAAAAATCACATTTGTGTCCTCGGGTGAATTTCTAGGTCCCATGTAAGAAATGAGAATAAAATTCAAACATCTGGGCATCGTGGCTCGGCTGAGAACATTGAGAAACTTGGTTTTAAAATTCTTGTAAATCCAAAACACGTCTGAAAATCATGAAAGTTGGCATGGTGTCATGTCATGGTACTACCATACTGTGGTAAAAAAGTTGGCCGAATAGGAACGGATTTTAGTATAAGCTTCTTGCAAACCGAAGCTTCTCTCAAGAAGGCTCGTGGTTCTGAGAGGGAACGTGCCACCTTTGAGTGCGAAGCGATATACGCTGTCCCCCTTGAGTTTATTTACAAAGCCAACATAGAACTACATGAGTGCCCTGTTAAATTCTAGAATTATTTCGAGTTCGTTTGGCCTTTTTCATACATTAATTGAGTTTCTGGTCATTTAATGTGCATAATTCAAATTTGAACTACAAGCATATGCTCATGTGCACCAAAGTTGGTTGAAAAATCACATCCGTGTCCTCGGTGATTTTCTAGGTCCCATGCAAGAAATGGGAATAAAATTCAAACATCTAGGCATCGTAGCTCGGTCGAGAACATTGAGAAACTTGGTTTTAAAATCATGAAACTTGGCATGGTGTCATGTCATGGTAGTACCATGCTGTGGTAAACAAAATTGGCCGAATAGGAACAAATTTTGGTATAAGCTTCTTGCAAACCGGAGCTTCTCTCAAAAAGGCTCGTGGTTCTGAGAGGGAACTTGTCACCTTTGTGTGCAGAATTAAAATTTAAGATACAAGCACATGCTCCAGTGCACCAAAGTTGGTTGAAAAATCACATGTGTGTCCTCGGGTAAATTTCTAGGTTCCATGCAAGAAATGGGAATGAAATTCAAAATTCTGGGCGTCGTGGCTGGGCTGGAAACATTGAGAAACTTAGTTTTTTAATTCCTGTAAATCCAAAACACACATGAAAATAATGAAACTAGGCTCGGTGCCATGACATGGCACCAACATGTTGTGGTAATTTTGTAGTCCGATTTGCGAAGGCGCACACATTAACAATCAACAAAGTCATTTTGGAACAAGTGTTGTCACGTTACAATCGGAAACACAAGTATTATTGAAACCGTGGGCGTTCTATTTACTACCATTTACATGCCGCTACGCGTCTTCTTTTTTTATTAGCTAGGAGGCGCCGTGCAGGGTAGCTATTTGATTATGAGAGGCCTGCGATCAGACCCCTGCACGTGCTTATCGGGAGGAGAGCCCTTTGACCTCCATCTGCCGTCCACCTCTCTCCCAAGGTCTCCATTAATGGCGCCCGAGCCTCTGTTTAATGGCACGGCTATGTCTCACTCGACTGAGATTTAAGAGAGAAAAAAGTAAATCTGAAAGCATGGATCTTGGTGTAAGATCCGACGGACCTATATAGCATCTACTGCGACTTATAGCAAGACTGGTGAATATATAAGGACGACAGTGGATAATAATTTTCTGACATAATTAGGAAGATAATTAAAAAAAACCACATGAGGCTACGCCCGAAATACACAAGGGCAAAAGAAGAAGGAAGACAAGGATCTGGCTCGCTAATCTCTACTTTCTTGATGCGTTGCTGCAGGCCGCGGGAACTAGTCTCCGCTGCAAGCGACGATGAGCTCTTTCGTGTCCTCAAGACGTTGCTTGAGAGCATCCACGGATTCCTCCACCATCCTTTGGCGCTCGATGCGGAGCATGTCATTCTCGTCCATAAGTTTCTTGACGATGACCCTGGTCCTCTTCAACAAGGCACTGGTCTCCTCCTGCTGGTCTGCACTTCGGACGATCTTCGCCCCCAGCAGGTCGCGCTCGGCCCGGAGCCTCTCATTGCCCTCCCTTAGTTGTCGGATGACACCGGTAGCCTGTTCAAACGGGGCTTTTATGTCATCCTGCAACCTTGCCCAACGAGAGATCTGATCCATCTGGCTATGGACGATCCCATGCATGCGCATGTAAGAGTCGTCGCCTACCCGCGAGACATTTTCCCAAGCCGCCGTGGTGCGGCGGGACATCTCTGCTGCATTCGCGGCGCGGCAGGACATCTCTGCTGCTTTCGCGGCGCGGTCGGACTAGTGTGCTGCACCGATGGCGCTTCGGGACCTCCGTGCTGCTTCGGCGGCGCAGCAGGACCTCTGTGTTGCTACTTCCGCACGGTGGGACATGTCGGCTGCTTTCACAGCGAGGCAGGACATCTCTCATGCTTCTACTTCCATGCTCGCCTCTCCCTGCTGGTAATCTCTCGACCCAGAACTCACGCTGGCCATGGTAGACACAGGGGAAGGATGCTGAATGACTTGTTCGTTTTTGTGGATGAGGAGTTGAGGAGGAGTGTGCAGTCATCTTGGCATAGTAGTATTTATAAACGAGTACTAATATGCTCCTAAGTGGGAAACCATTTAGGTTGTGATCGATGTGAACAGGTTTGCAATTCAATATAGCGTGGTAATAGTAGTAATTTGGAATGTGATGAGACGCAAGCTCAAAATTTATTGACAGTTCTAGTTTCGAAGTGCGGCACTATTCCCGGATGGCGCAACGTGGGCACGTGTTCTCGGCCGTGGTGTAGCATATGCCATGGTAGTTCTTTTTCTACTGCTGTGTACGGGCAATAATTGGCACCGTCGTATACATATCTTACGGTTAATGGGGCGTTCGACAGGAATAGCCGCGTGGCGAGCTATAGGCTAGTATTTTATTCAGACGTATTAAACCTATCTCTCAGGACTTCTCGCACGCACCATCGTGCCATCCACATACACTTGTACTCTGAGTTTAGTACTTCCTCCGTCCGAAAATACTTGTCATCAAAATGAATAAAAAAAGGATGTATCTAGAGCTAAAATACGCCTAGATACATCTCCTTTTATCCATTTTGATGACAAGTATTTCTGGACGGAGGGAGTAAGTTATACAGGAAGAGAAGAGGTGCACGCACACACTCGTCCTCTCACACACGCATCTGTTTTTTTCTCGAAAAGGAGGATGATGACCCCCAGCCTCTACATCTGGGAGGTCACACACGCATCTATAGCTACGAATTGTAGTGTTCTCAACCATCCGATTGGCTCTATAATAGGATTCACGTTGCTCCTTGGCCTTGAGATTGAGAAGTTTAAAACACGGAGGCTAAGCTGGAGGCTCGAGGTTTTGGTTAATGTGCGGGCCGCACACGGCACCAACACGACACGAGCTTCGTCTGCCTGGTGCGCAGTCCGGTGAGTTGTCCAACACAACCAGGCCCTGCTTGGTATCTGGGCCTCGACTTATGCGCAGAGAAATTAGGGTCGGAGGGAGTACTACTAGTAGTAGTACTACTTTGACGTGTCACGTCAACTCGCACAAGTATGAAACACTTCGTGAACAAACAAGCATATACTCCCTCTGTTCCAAAATACTCCCTCTGTCCGAAAATACTTGTCATCAAAATGGACAAAAAGGGATGTATCTAGAACTAGAATATATCTGGATACATCCCCTTTTATTCATTTTGATGACAAGTATTTCCGAACGAAGGAGTACTACTCTACTTGACTTCCATTTGTCCAAAAATGAATGTACCTATATACTAAAATATGTCTAGATACATCTATATTCTGAAAAATGGAAGGCATGTATTGTGGAACGGTGGGAGTGCTTGTCATCAAAATGGATAAAAAGGGACGTATCTAGAACTAAAGTACTTCTACACACATATCCTTTTATCCATTTTGATGACAAGTAGTACTTCTTACCGAAAGGAACTTTATATCCAACAGACACAAAATATCCGTTCGACTGTTAGAAATTACTGATCTGATGTCGAAGTAATTGCTGCATCGCCACCAAAATCCACCATTTCTTAAGCTAAAGTAGACCGAGCTAATCCCTATATTAGCATATTACTAAGATAAACAGAAGGCACTATAGAAACATTTAGGACGTGAGCCTGTCAGTCTGAATGTGGAGGGACACCAGCTTAGCCCCAGCCAGCAGCTTGGGCGGAACTGTGAAGAAGGTCAGCTCCTGCACGGCAACGTCATCAGGATCCTTGCTGCTTGTCACCTCCATTTCCACCTTGACGGTGTTGGTCGTGCCTTTGGGCTCCCCCAGCGGGCCGTTCACCCACAGCTTGACCATGTAGTGCGGCGGTGGGGACGCCCCCGCTCTGATGCAGACGACCGACATGGCGATAGGCGCGCCGATGTCGAGCACGCCGCCGACCAAGAAAAATGCGCGGCTGTCCTCCTCCGCGAACAGCAAGAGCCGTGGCTCTGACAGTGGCACTTGTAGCTGGAGCACCTTGCCGTACTGGATCCTATGCACGGGCATGGGATGCACGATGCTGATGTGGTGGTAGAGCATCGGCGGTGGGCCTTCGTAGCCGCAGATGGTCACGGGGCATTTGCAGGGTGCGAGCGGACACATGCTCTGGTGATCGGCGAGCTTGTGGTAAGTGACGTAGAGCCCACAACCTTCGTGCGGGCACTCCACCCTCACCGACGAAAGGACGGCGTCCACCGCCGTGTTCCATACGTCGAAGCCATCGCCGCGCTCGCACTTATGGCACTGCCGCTGGTTCCCGGGGCGCTCGACGCGGCAGTTCGCGCAGGCCAGGTGCCCTCCCCCGCACTTCAGAAATCAATCGAACAACACATCAATCAAGAAACCTGCACCTTGCTCGATCAGCTGAACGGACGAGGTGTATTCGAACCTCATACACTGGAGGCGTCAAGGGGCGGAGGCACAAGGGGCAGTGGAGCACAGTGAGTTCCATCGAGACCTTAGAGAGCTCCATCGTCAGGTCCTATTTCGTCTGCATGATCTCGCCCTCCTCGTGCACAACCATCTCTCGCTTGAGGGCCGGGGCATTACAAAGCTTTACCGTCACATATTTATACTACTTCAAGGTGCATTAAATCAACACATGCATGTATCAAAAGGAGAGTCACGGCATGCATGCATGCGTTGTAATTAATGCATCGGTAAACACAAATTATTGAAATATATCGAGTGCAGTGCTTTGATGTGTCACGTCAACTCGTACATCAACGAGAAGTTTGATTATCTCTCCCTCGCGGACTTAACTCACCTGCCTTTGGCTGTATGACAGGTTGGCCACCCACCTGTCGGGCCCACCTATCATACACCCAAAGGCAGGAGCGTCCCTCCCTCGCCCATGAGCGTGGTGGCTAGCCAGACTAGGAGAAGCTTTCGCTACACGCTCTCCATCCCGCACGCGGTGGACATGTAATAGTTCAATCGGTGTCAGATGGCTAGAAGCGTACTGTAGTACTCCTCCAGTGCAGTAGTACTCCATCATTGTTCGACTTCCTGAAGAGGCAAACAATCAAGCGCAGCCCGGACGCTCGTGTGGCAGTTTCATGTGTAGAGTAGTCTAGGATAGCGTGTACCATGCCCGTGAGCTTAAAATCGTTGGGTAGGCTCCATGCTATGTGGTCGTCTTGAAGTATTTTTTAGAAAATTAAAATAGTCTTTTGGCCTTACCTGTCATCCTGGTGATTGCACGCTCATATGGTCAAGACAGGAAAATATATTTTAATTTGTGGTGGGTAAATGTTAGAGGTTGCAGCAAATATATTTGTACACTGCGGGTCTTTCAGCCAAGTTTAGAGGCAAGCATGTGGGGCCAGTACTATGATGTGTCGTGTCAACTCGTACAACAAGGAGAAGCTTGATTTTACCACTACACGCCCTCTCTCTCGCCCATGCGCGCGGTTGCTCGCAAACGAGGACAGGCTTTTGCTTATAGTACTACAACAAGCTATCACTCCCGCTCGCGGTGGACGGACATGCAACAGTGGATTTGACACTGTAGAAGCAGTAGTAGTAACATCATTGTTCATCTTCTCAAAGAGGCAAAGAGCCAAGCGCAACCCGAACATGGAAGTTGCGAACATTGGAGCACGCATATAGCCAGGCTCTTGCATGAGATAAAATTGCTATATGAGCCCACTATAGTA
Source organism: Triticum dicoccoides (assembly GCF_002162155.2). Classification (NCBI taxonomy): domain Eukaryota; kingdom Viridiplantae; phylum Streptophyta; class Magnoliopsida; order Poales; family Poaceae; genus Triticum; species Triticum dicoccoides. The sequence goes on from NC_041381.1 coordinate 614,893,374, forward strand.
CTAGTACGTACTACTACTTGCTAGTATATTCCTATAAACCAGAAAGGAGTATTTGCCTTTCTAGACATTTCAACAAGTGACTAGACTACACCGAGACGGAGTACATATGGAGCAAAATGAGTGAATCTGCACCATAAATAAATGCGTAGTTCTCTCGTTTTCCTCTCTGAGGTGCAAAATACTGAGTATACTGACTAGTCTCTTTTTGACATGCATTTATGTTTTTTTGACACAGTACAGACGCAAGCGCTCATATACACGCGCATACACTCACCCCTATGAACGCACACACGCACACCCTACCCCTATGAGCACCTCCGAAATACTGAGTCGTCACTGTCATCTTGAAATTTATGAAGTCACCATAGGCACCTCATCGTCGACGGGAACGTCTCCTGACACGTGATAGACGCGAGTGGCAGTCGCCTCCATAGGTGCTTGAAATGCCAAGGAGGGAGAGGGTAGCGGTTACCGATATGTTGAACGATCAATGATGCATCCTCAATTACATGCAGAGGAAATTAATTGGAGAAGTAGAATAGAGTCAGCACGATGTGAATGCAATAGAGTTTGGGCTCATATAAAGGCGCCCCACCACTCCAATCCATCTACTCCTAAGTCTCTGCGCAACACTGCTCACTCCAATCCAAGACTAAGTGACCAGAAGCCACAAGTACCTATGGAGGCGATGGACGCGAGCGGCAGTCGGCTGTGCCAAATCATCCAAGGCGCCACTACAAGAAATATGTCAACTAGTGACCTTCTGTCAGTGACCCTGGAAGAATTGGTCATAGATCTATGGCCATTTCAGACCAATTGGTCAAAAGCTGTTCGGGGGGCTCCAAACCCTAAACAATAACGACCATTTTGGTCAGAAAGGTCGTAATTTCCTTACACGAAATGGTCATAAAGCAGATAGCACAGGTCCGCTACCTTATTTCTAGCTGATCATGACTAAGGGAGTCCTGGATTAGGGGGTGTCCGGATAGCCGGACTACCATCATCGGCCGAACTATCATCGGCCGGACTATCATCATCATCGACCGGACTCCAAGACTATGAAGATACAAGATTGAAGACTTCGTCCCGTGTCCGGATGGGACTTTCCTTGGCGTGGAAGGCAAGCTTGGCGATACGGATACATAGATCTCCTACTATTGTAACCGACTCTATGTAACTCTAGCCCTCTCCGGTGTCTATATAAATCGGATGGCTCTAGTCCGTAGGACACAACAACAACAACAACCATTACAATCATGCCATAGGCTAGCTTCTAGGGTTTAGCCTCCTTGATCTCGTGGTAGATCCACTCTTGTAAACATCCACAATATCAATATCAATCAAGCAGGACGTAGGGTTTTACCTCCATCAAGAGGGCCCGAACCTGGGTAAAACATCGTGTCCCTTGTCTCCTGTTACCATCCGCCTAGACGCACAGTTCGGGACCCCCTACCCGAGATCCGCCGGTTTTGACACCGACATTGGTGCTTTCATTGAGAGCTTTATCTGTGTCGTCACTGATAGGCTTGATGGCCTCTTCAATCGACAACGACGCAGTCCTGGGTGAGACTTTTCTCCCCGGAGAGATCTTCGTATTCGGCGGCTTCGCACTGCGGGCCAACTCACTTGGCCATCTGGAGCAGATCGAAAGCTACGCCCCTGGCCGTCAGGTCAGGTTTGGAAGCCGATATCCGCGGGGACTTGATCTTCGATGGATCTGAGCCACAGCCGAGCGTGTCGCGCTGTCACGATGGGCACGACCTAACTCTGCCGCCGGACAGCACCTTGGAGGCCACACACGAATCCGCTCCGACCCATAGTCCGGAGCCGATCGCACGGATCGAGGACGGATGGCTGGACACCGCCTCGGGAGCTGCAACTTCCACGGCGATGGAGCCGAACACTTACCTTGTCCCACATAAAGCCCATGACTCCGAGGTGCCGGACCCCCTGCCGGACTCTGACCCTCCTGCGCCCCTGCCAGTCGAATCCGATTGGGCGCCGATCATGGAATTCACCGCTGCGGACACCTTTCAGCACTCACCCTTCGGCGATATCTTAAATTCGCTGAAGCATCTCTCACTATCCGGAGAGCCCTGGCCGAACTACGGCCAGGATGGTCGGGACGCGGACAATGAAGAAATTCAGAGCCCACCCACCACCCACTTCGTAGCCACCGTCGACGATCTAACCGACGTGCTAAACTACAACTCCGAAGACATCAACGGTATGGACGATGATGCCGGAGACAATCAAGAACCAGCGCCTACAGGGTGCTGGAAGGCCACCTCGTCACATGACATACATATGGTGGACACCCCAAAGTGAAGCGATAACGAGGAACAGTGGGACGCGGCAAAGGATAATCCCGCCGATAAACAACCAAAACGGCAACATAGACGCCGCCCTAAGTCCCGCCTCGATCAAAGCAGCATTCCTAATGACCCAGCGATAGAGCAGGGCAAACCAGCGGACGACGAACATACAACCAAGCAACCATCCGAACAAGATGAACTGGATAATCAACCAGTTCACGGAGTAATCAACAGTCCGGACACAACACCGGAGCATAAGAACCTTCACAAAAGACTCGTCGCCACTGCAAGAAGTTTGAAGAAGGAAAAACGGAAGCTCAAAAAAGCGGAAGACATACTCAGAATGAAGTGGAGCAAAGTACTCAAGACCGCAGACAAATATGGCAATGACCATCAAACAAAGAGCTACCCGAAGCGCAAGTTGCTGCCAGAATTTGACGAGGAAGCCATAGAACCCTCACAGTCAAAAAATAAAGAGGCCGCCTGGTCGGATAGACGGCCAGATGACAGGCCAAAAGCGACAAGCGGCGCCGCACACAAGCCGACTTATGATCCTAGGAAAACGGACGGCCCAACTAGGTCCATCTACGGGCCAAAAAAGAGGGGCCCAGGAAGTAACACAACACGACAAGTGTTCGAAGACAGCGGCACACCCAAATACAGGGGCGTCGCACACCCGCTATGTTTTTCCGATGAGGTGCTGGATCATGAATTTTCAGCAGGGTTCAAACCCCTAAACATAGAGGCATACGACGGCACAATAGACCCCGGAGTCTGGATAGAAGATTACATACTACACATACACATGGCTAGAGGAGATGATCTCCACGCCATAAAATACCTACCCCTCAAACTCAAAGGGCCAGCTCGGCATTGGCTCAAAAGCCTCCCAGAAAACACCGTTGGAAGTTGGGATGAGCTTGAGGACGCGTTCAGAGCAAATTTTCAAGGGACTTATGTCCGCCCTCCGGATGCAGACGATCTGAGTCATATAACCCAACAGCCCGGAGAGTCAGCGCGCAAATTCTGGAACAGGTTCCTTACCAAAAAGAACCAAATAGTCGACTGTCCGGATGCGGAAGCCTTAGCAGCTTTTAAACACAACGTCCGAGACGAATGGCTCGCCAGACACCTCGGCCAAGAGAAGCCAAGAACAATGGCCGCGCTAACAAGCCTCATGACGCGCTTTTGTGCAGGAGAAGACAGCTGGCTAGCAAGATGCAGCACCAGCGACCCGAGTACATCCGAGATCAGAGATGGAAACGGAAAATCACGGCGCAGGAAAGATCAGCGCCGGAATAAAGAAAAAATCCCAAAGGGCACGGCGGTCAACGCCGGATTCAAAAGCTTGCGGCCAAACAATAAAACACTGCCTCTTAAGGACAACAGCGACGAGCTATCAAATTTAAACAAAATCTTAGATCGGATATGTCAAATCCACAGTACCTCCGGAAGGCCTGCAAACCATACCAACCGAAATTGTTGGGTTTTTAAACAGTCTGGCAGACTCAACGCCGGACACAAGGGGCTCGATGCGCCAAGCGAGGACGATGACGAACCCCACCAGCAGAGCACCGGAAGTCAAAAGACTTTCCCACAAGAAGTCAAAACAGTAAACTCGCTTCATGTGATAGTATGGAAAACCAACACGACACTCGCTAAGACAAGTGTCGCACGGTCCACCCCAGCGGAATACCGAGATTGGATGTCAAAACCAATCACTTTCGACCATCTGGATTAGTCCAGAAGTATCCGGAACACAGGATAGACTGCCCTGATATTGGATCCCATAATAGACGGACTGCAATTCACGCAGGTTTTGATGGATGGTGGCAGTAACTCAAACCTGCTATATCCGGACACAATCCGCAAGTTGGGATAGACCCTACTACAATTCGGCATAGCCGCACTTCCTTCAAAGGAGTGGCGCCAGGCCCTTATGCCAGGTGCACAGGTTCATTATTACTAGAAGTTGTGTTCGGGTCACCTGACAACTTCCGACGAGAAAAGCTAACCTTTCATGTCGCCCCATTTAAAAGTAGCTATCAAGCATCACTGGGACGGGAAGCTTTCGTCCGCTTCAATGCAATACCACATTACGCGTCTCTTACGCTTAAAATGCCCGGTCCACGTGGCATCATTTCATTAAAAGGTCGCCTGAGACCCCAGACACGGCTAGACGAGTCCGGAACAAATAAGCTAGGGGCTACCTAGCCGCACACCCCTTCACAAGGGTTTGTACATATAGGCCATAATGAGCTAGCATAGGCTCAACTTTATTAATCTATATTTCAATTTTTTATGCACTTTCTCGCACGATTTCTTTTCAAACTAAGTTCCTCTCTTTTTATAGATGAACAGCATGCACACCCGTCCAGGATACGGCACAACGGAGACACAGGCGCAGACGTGCAGTAGGGACCCATTACAAGGACTCTTTTCAGACTAAGACCCTACGTAAACCTTTCTTACTGTCTCTTGTTGCTATAATCCCCTGGTTTCTCATTATAACCAGAGTGGAGACTAGCGTTTTGGCATCGGCCGCGCCAGAAGAACTTGCCCGTACCTGGACACAAGGGGCTTAGGGCATTGTTTTGCCCGCTATTGTAAAGACCGAACACCTTCGGGAGTGTTCGACGTCTCGAGTTAGGCCTTATATGCATCAGCTCCGAATCATGTCTTTGGTTAAATGTTGGGTTTGCCCGGCTCCTGTGTTTTGCTGCCTTACATTCCGTATCACCGGCTAACGCGGCACCAGGAGAACTACTGCGATTGTGCCCCAGTTCGGCTGGGCGAGCACCTCAGTAGAGAAAGCCGAAAACTGACTGTCATGATACAGCGAGAGACTGGTCAACCACTCGATCGACCATGGGAATGTTTAGAATTCCTCCGCTTTGACGAAGGGCCATTTCCCGGTCAGGCACATACGCGCCCCAAATTCGGAGAGCGCGGTGCCCCCAGGGGCTATGTCGTAGCCCCACCCTCAAACTCCATGGCTAAGTGAAAGTGATAAAGCACTATAGTCCGGTTGCCTCGTTTGCTACGCTACCACCTCCTTTACAGGACCGAGATGTCGGATTAAGTGTGAAAACGCACTTTTTTTGCGAACACCCCCGCACCTTGTGCGTGGGGGCTGAAGCCGACGACTGCCATCTTTCAGGTTATACACATGTATACATGAATGGCCGCATAGGAGATATTCTATTACTTGAACGCACAAGTATAAAAGGCGCTTACATCATAAATATTGTTTTACATCATAAAAACGTTCATTCGAACGTAACATTTTTTGAGCATTGCGACTCTATTACACGAGCACCACGCAGCACTTTGCCAAAATAGTGCTCGGCGGGTAACCGGTTATCGTCCGAACCCGGGGTCGCAACAGCGGTGGCATCCATCTCTGTCCAATGTGTCTTCACACGGGCGAGTGCCATCCGCGCACCCTCTATGCAGGCCGACCGCTTCATCGCCTTGATATGCGGCACCGCCCCAAGAAATTGCTGCAATAAGCCAAAGTAACTCTTCGGCTCGGGCCTATCCGGCCAGACATGGGTCACTATATCCGTCATAGCAAGCCCGGACAACCTATTTAGCTCAGCCCACTCGGCCAAACGGTCGTTCATCGGAAGTGAACACTCCGGACTATGGAATTGAGACCAAAACAGCTCTTCCGTCTTGTGATCCTTCTGGCTTCGAAAATGCACAACGGCATCCGCCGCACTCGCTGCTAAGTCCATATAAGGGTCCTCTGGACCCCACAGTTGGCCCAGCTGAGCATACTTTGGATCCGTAAACCTTCGGCGCAGCAGAAAAGGCTTGCCAGCTACAATATCTCCGGCCTGGCGCAGCTTTTCCTTTATAGCCCGCATTGCAGAGCGGGCATCCTTGGCTTCGGCGGTGGCCTTCCCCAGGTCTTCTTGCCCCTCTAGGCACTCCTTCCCAAGAGCCTCATTGCGGTCGGTAGCATCTTTTAACTTCACGGCCATTTCGGCCATCTCTTCCCTGCTCCGGCAGTGTGCGACCCTTTCGGCCGCTAACTCCTCGGCCGCCCTCGAGGCCGCCACATTACTCCTTCTGGCCTGCTCCTTGGCTTGAGCAAGTTCGGTCTGAAGGCTCTCCACAGCAGCGGCACTATCTGCATTTCACACACATGTTGTAAGGAGCTGGCTTCGGCTCCCTTACCAAGTGACCGCACAGAAACACTTACCTTGTGACTCATCAAGTCGCCTGTTGACCAGCGTGATGTCTGAGTTGCCGCTTTAGTTCAGCAACTCCATCAATCCGGCTGGCCCCCGGACGACCCGCCACCTGCATCGGCACGTCGGAAAGTTAAACCTATGATTTTGATCCTCGGCATGCTGTCGATTTTGACAACCTACCGAGTCTCAGGGGCTACTATCTATACAGGGCGCATACTATATGCAAAACTGTTAAAAGGTGTGTCATTTTTACGTACCTCAAACCCCGCCAGCAAACTCCTGACGACATTATGCAACCCGCCTTCGGCGGACGAAATCCTTTCAATCACCATGCTCATCAATGCATGGTGATCTTCTGAGATAGACGCCTTCTCAAGTAGAGCCTTCAGCCGTACACCAGTTGGCGCCGAACTATCCGGCTTTGCCAAACCAGGGGGCTCCCTCCGTGACGACACTTCAGGCTCGTCCGCCCTATCCGACGGTGCCCTGGACGGAGGCGTCTCGCTCTCCATCATCTCCGGACTAAGGTCCCCTGAAGACGAGCTCATTTGCGAAGGATGGAGATCCGAACTACAAGGTAAAAACTTTAGTTATCCTCAGAAGCACAAATAGGGATGTCCCTTATTATAAAACTCCTTTCTTTCTACTTACGGCTTGTTGGAGGGCTGATTCTCTAAGGGAGATTGTGCGGCCGGGGCCTCCCCGGACGCAGGACTCTCTGGCGAAGATTTCTTCCCCCGTTTAGGGGCTTTTGCCCTCGGGTCCTTGGAGGCAGTCCTCTTCTCCCCTTGGAGGGAGGGATTCTCGATCCCCCCTCTTTCAAGAGCCTCCTTAGGCGAGGCAGTAGCTTTCCTGCTTTCCCCTTCGCCTTCCTCTGGAGGCGCAACCTCAAGCATCCGGACCAGCACGGAATCCGGCGCGGTCTCGGGGAGGGGGGCCGGACACCATATCAATTTTGCTTCCGCTATCCACTCCTGTTTAGAAAGAAGTTGGTCATAAGGCGAATCATCGAAAGGCAAACAAACGGTATGTCCGGACTTGGAACTACTTACTTGAGTATCCAGGCGATTGCAGCTTAGGCCAGCATCCTCGGTCAATTCCAGACGCGCCTCTTGCGATCCGAAGAATAATTTGTACATCTCCAGGGGTGTCATACCCATGAAGTGTTGAAGAATCCGTGGGCCCTCCGGATTGAACTCCCACAGCCGGAGAGGGCGGCGTTTGCAGGGCGGGAGACGCCTAATCAGCATAACCTGCATTACCACCACCATATCAACCTCCCTCGTTTGGAGATCTCGAATCCGGCCCTGCAGTAGGGGCACGTCCTTTGACGGCCCCCAGTTGAGCCCTTGGTTGATCCACGACATCAACCGTCGTGGAGGTCCCGGGCGGAATAAGGGCGGCGGCTTTTGTCTGCGGTCCCTCGGAACAGTAATATAGAACCACTCTTGCTGCCACGGGCCGAGCTCCTCTTGGAAGGAGCCAGCGGGCCACGGGGCATCGGCCCTCCTACTTATGGCCGCCCCACCGCACTCTGCTTGACGCCCCCCGATCATCTTCGATGCCACATTGAAGGTCTTCAGCCATAGGCCGAAGTGAGGGGTGACACGGAGGAAGGCTTCACAGACGACAATAAATGCGGAAATATGGAGGATGGACTCCGGAGCCAAATCGTGGAATTCCAACCCATAGTAAAACACGAGCCCTCTCACAAAAGGATCCATCGGGAAGCCTAAACCCCGACGGAGGTGGGATACAAAAACGACATACTCGCCGGGCTCGGGGGTGGGGATGGCCTGCCCTTCGGCAGGCAACCTGTGCGAAATCTCATAAGCCAGGTACTTGGCCTCCCGCAGCTTTAGCACGTCCTCCTCCGTGACGGAGGAGGGCATCCACCGGCCCTGGAGGTCGGAACCGGATATCATTGAAGGTCTGAAGCGCTCGAATCTAGAGCTCTAGGTGCTAGAACTTGGAGCGGGGAGAGGATTTGATGGAGGATTGAAGAAAAGAAACGAGCCTTGGTCCCGTTATAAAGAGGGATAATACCGAGAGCCGTCTCCGTGACCGTTTGGGACTCGCCTTTGATAGAGGGGGCATGGCGACGGGCGCCGTTGGGTTACCCATGTCTGTATTGATGAGAATCCCGGATTAAGGGGGAACACGATCTCTGCTTCGACAAGACGTGCCAAGGAAACCGCTTCGCTAAATGCGCTGAGGTGGTTGAGTAAAAAATGATTCAAGTAATGGCTTGGTAGTGGCGTGACGTCATGCCGCAAAAAACGTCAGCAGATTGAACTTGTGTATATATTATTCTCTCTACGGTGGAATGTGGAACTTATTTTGCAGAGCCGGACACTATCTTGGTGTTCGCAATCTTCTATCATTCGAAGGAAGAACCCGCCTTGCAATGCCAAGCAATATACGCGCCGGACTTATCGTCATTGAAGCCTGGTTCAGGGGCTACTGAGGGAGTCCTGGATTAGGGGGTGTCCGGATAGCCGGACTACCATCATCGGCCGAACTATCATCGGCCGGACTATCATCATCATCGACCGGACTCCAAGACTATGAAGATACAAGATTGAAGACTTCGTCCCGTGTCCGGATGGGACTTTCCTTGGCGTGGAAGGCAAGCTTGGCGATACGGATACGTAGATCTCCTACTATTGTAACTGACTCTATGTAACCCTAGCCCTCTCCGGTGTCTATATAAATCGGATGGCTCTAGTCCGTAGGACACAACAACAACAACAACAACCATTACAATCATACCATAGGCTAGCTTCTAGGGTTTAGCCTCCTTGATCTCGTGGTAGATCCACTCTTGTAAACATCCACAATATCAATATCAATCAAGCAGGATGTAGGGTTTTACCTCCATCAAGAGGGCCCGAACCTGGGTAAAACATCGTGTCCCTTGTCTCATGTTACCATCCGCCTAGACGCACAGTTCGGGACCCCCTACCCGAGATCCGCCGGTTTTGACACCGACAATGACCAATATAGATGGTCACGACCTTGTAAATTTGGTGGGTTGCTATGACTAGGCGCCACCTCATCAGTTTTGCCTATGTGTCATGTCCATGTGGCAGTTTTTGCCCTAGGTTGTTAAGCAACCTATATTTCTGTCATTCCCAAAATTCCTAAAAAAATCTCATAAATTCTTTGCGTCATATCTTCATCAAATATGTAAAAAAACCTTCCTTGCGTAGTTCAAAAATAATTCAAAAATATTCATTTTCCTATTCTGTTCAGAAAAACACTTTGTGAAGGAAGTACCACTTTGGCATGTCCAAATGGTATCCATTTTCTACAGTGCTTTCCTCTACCCAAATAAATATCCTCCACCAAATGCCAGCTCAATACATTCATTATTTTGAGCCCGGCTTCAACATTCGTATTTATGTCCAATGTGGTACTTTGCAAAGCAAGTACCACCTAGGCTCCTCCTTTTGAGCTGAAAATTTGTGAAGACAGTCTTCTTAGTAATTGATCATCCTCAGCCAAAACTCACACCCATTAGCCATGTGCATTTCCCGTACCGCTAATCAAACACTTGGCTGCTTGTTCATGTTTGATCATCGATCGGTCTCCTCGTGAGAATATTATGTTGTGATTTTCTTCCTAGCACCTACCTGGAGAGTGCCCAACCCACTAGACATGCCTAGGCAGCCCATAACACATGGCAACACCACGGTCACGCGGTGACCATGCGGCGGGCATGCGAGTTTACACGCTCTAGAGTTAGGGCCCTCGGCCACCGTCCAAACCTCGACGTATCGCCACCAAACCATGTATTTATGAGTAAATAGGTACTTATGTATCTAGAAATGATTTTTGGAAAAAATAAATAGCAAACTATGAGGCAGCTGCAGCTCAAATTTGACCCGCTTCCAGCTGAATTGGCGGGAATTTGTCTTTTTCACCAGAGGTGGATCAAAACTTTTTACACCCAACCATTTTGTCAATTGTGCATTAAATATGGCCTAGTATTTTATAAAATTGATTTGGTCCAATGTTGCAACAAATATATGGTAGGCCGTTCATAAAAAAACTCATTTCAGGCACTCGGAAAATGGAAAATGAATTTTCTGTGCAAAGAAAATGAAAACTTCCTTAGGCAACATTGTTTGCCATTCCAAGATGCACCCTTGTGCACAACATGAGATCATTTGAACAAACTATGCCATGAATGTGGCCATAAGATTGATCATTTGGCTTGAAAGCCATGAATCTTCGCGCATGATAGTTCATTTCCGAGAACACTTTTTTAAAATAATTTTCGTATTACAAGTTTCTTATTTTTCCTAGAAACTTGGTCACATATAATGACACAATGCAAAGGTTTTCCAATTTTTTGAATTTTTTTGAATTTTTTATGCCAGTTTCAACATGCGGTCAAAACGGCGGGCTTGACCGTTCCTAGCTAGTGGTTGAATCTTGGAAAACTTTTGATGTTTCTTTGATTAAATAGATACTTATGTAACTAGAAATGATTTTTGGAAAAAATAAATAGCAAACTATGAGGCAACTGCAGTTCAAATTTGACCCGCTTCCAACGGAATTGGCGGTAATTTGTCTTTTTCACCAGAGGTGGATCAAAACTTTTGACACCCAACCATTTGGTCAATTGTGCATTAAATATGGCCTAGTATTTTAGAAAAATGATTTGTTCCAATTTTGCAACAAATATATGGTAGGTCCTTCATAAAAAAACTCATTTCAGGCACTCGGAAAATGGAAAATGAATTTTCTGTGCAAAGAAAATGAAAACTTCCTTAGGCAATATTGTTTGCCATTCCAAGATTCTCCCTTGTGCACAATATGAGATCATTTAAACAAACTATGCCATGAATGTGGCCATAAGATTGATCATTTGGCTTGAAAGCCATGAATCTTCATGCATGATAGCTCATTTCTGAGAACACTTTTTAAAAATAATTTCTGTATTACAAGTTTATTATTTTTTCTAGAAACTTGGTCACATATAATGACACAATGCGAAGGTTTTCCAATTTTTTGTTTTTTTTTGAATTTTTTATGCCCGTTTCAAAATGCAGTCAAAACGGCGGGAATGACCGTTCCTAGATAGTGGTTGAATGTTGGAATTTTTTGGTGTTTCTCTGATTAAATAAATACTTTTGTACCTAAAAATGATTTTTTGAAAAAATAAAGAGCGAACTATGAGGCAACTGCAGTTCAAAGTTGACCCACTTCCAGCTGAACCGGCAGAAATTTGTCTTTTTCACGAGAGGTGGATGAAATTTTTTGACATCCAACCATTTGGTCAATTGTGCATTAAATATGGCCTAATATTTTAGAAATTTGATTTGGTGCAATTTTGCAACAATTATTTGGCAGGTTCTTCAAAAAAACATTTTTGCCACTCAAAAACTAATTAAAAATAGCTAGAAATATGAAAAATGCATACAGATTGGTCCTAATCCATAAAATATGGTCTAACTCTAGTGAAAGTTTGTGTGGTGCCCTTTTGCAAAATATTTTTGATAGCTACTTCATAAAATCCCTCTATTTTTAGTATTTGAAAACTATTTGACATCACTGTTTTCTGAACCAATCATAACTCTGTCCACGGATCGATGACATGGCGTCCATCCATCGATCCATCCATCTCGCCATCCCACATCCATCCATCCATCTATCTACAGAAAAAAGAAAAAAAGAAAAAGAAAAGGAGATACCCCCTACCCGCAGCCCAAACCCTAGCTCAGATCGACCCCTCCCCCCGTCGCCCCCTTCCTCCCTCGTCCCCATCTCCTCGCCGCCGCCCCCTCCCCGATTTCGATCTGCCGCCGCCCCCACCGCCACCATCGACGACCCACCGTCACAAAAAAAAGAAAGGAAGAGAAGCGAGAGAGAGCCCACCCAACAGAGCCGCACCACTCCCCACCCAACGCAGCCCTCGACCTCTCTCTCTCCCCGCGAGCCTTCTCCGCCGCCGCCACCCACGCCGGCGATTCCGGTGGCTTCCGGAGTCTGCCGACAATGGCAAGCATACTCCCATGATCGCCTCCGTCCGCTCCGTCTTCCCTCCGAGCAGATTCGTCACTCGCTTCCTCTACCGATCACCCGGAGCCGTCCCTTAAGCTAGGGTTTCGGCCACCGCGTCGCCGGCATGGCTCCGGCGGCTCAGGTACATCTCTCCGTCGAGATCCCCCGCAACCCACCCTCTCTTACTCACCTCGTCTCCTCTCCCTCCCAGATCGAGCACGCCACCGTCGCCGTCGTTTCGCTCACGCTAGAACAGCAAAGGGAAGGCCATGAACAGCAAAGGGATGTGACTTTCTGACTATTGATTGTTGACATTTCAGCTGACCGCCAACGTCCAATCAACATATGTTGCTGCAAATGTGTGCTCCAGATGGGGTACTTTTGCAAGAACAACAACTTGAATCTTGGAGGAGAGGAGCAGGCCAACATCCAGCAACAATGTGGTGAGGGAGCTTCATCTCTCCACCAGATTTTGTATGCTTCTGGCTATTATGCTTGGAAATAAATATCCAGAGGTCTTTCTTCTAGTTTACTTCTGTGTAGACCTGAGCATTTTTCCACATGGTGTAATATGCAGACAACAACAGAGCTAGTGATGCTATGTTAAAATTAATGTGTACTTGTCAATTCTAGCTTATATTTGTGTCTTGCGATCCTGTTCTAATTAATGTGTATACTACAATCCCTTGTTTTCCTGTCTAAATGCGTGCACAGAATTTGAGTTACCTTCTGAAAAATTGTTCGTGCATTTCTCAGTTTCTCAAATACAAAATAGCTTGCTGGGTGTCCTAGATACAGAAATATACCAAGTGCAAGTGGGTGCTTGTGTTGTGCATAGTAGTAGATCTGTTTATGTGAGCTATACAATGGCCTATTTCTTCCTAATGATATGAACATTATCTCATGATCGACCAGGTCCCTGCTCCGTTTCTTCTTTTTTTTGCTTCATGTATGTATGTATGTATGTGTCTGACGACGAAGGTGGTTTCTTCAGAATTGGTCGAGTCTGACAAAGTTGTTGTGAACATTTCTTGAAACAGGGTGAGGCCGGTGATGTCCATGCAGTGATGTCCCTGGGTGGCGCCACTATGCTCGGCGCTTGCCCTGCTCACCACGGTGGTGCTTCAGCGGCTTCCAGACCCTCTCCTGGATGTGGTGATGGTCACACCACAACCGTGGTGTGGCTGAGCCTCTACTACGGCTACAACCTCCCTCTGGTGAGCTCCTCCCCATAACTTCTTCTCTGATGTAGCTCCTGCATGGCATTCTCCATGATTTGGGTTGGACGTGCAGCTCTACTAGTTGCTTCTAGATGCTGTAACGAAGCATCAACTCCTACTAGAGCTCTCTGGTGATAAATTCATGCGGTTCTAGAGTCTGTCAGTAGCTGCCCATGTGTACTTGCTTTATATATGTGCTCCTGTGATGCTCTGGTGATATGGGGTGGCTAATATCAAGATCATGGTGGTGTTGATGCTTATCTTGCGTGTCTCTGGTGGTGGTGGTGTTGACAGCAGTTACACACCTAGCTTGTAACTAATATCATTACTGCTAATTTACCTCAAGTTTATCTGAACATGGTTGAAATGAGCGCTGTTAATTTTGTTGTCTAAAATCAATTTTTACCCCAAGTCCTTGAGTAATTATTTTCATTACATCACAGCTGGCTGAGAATATTGACTAGAATATTATATGTATGCCCTGATGCATGTACACATACAATTGAGCAAATACCGAGCTGCAGTGGAACAACCTGGAGTTAGAGAACTTCAAGTACAAGATCAACAAGGTGACCGGTGTTATGGCGGCTATGTACGGCAGCGACCACAAGTTCTTTGGTGAGCTGGCAGTATCCATATTGTGTGATATACAATGCTGCTCCGTTGTGCATCTCTCTTTTTCTTGTGTGTTGCATCATTGTTGCTTGATAGAGTAAATGATTTCAGTTCTGGTTGCGTCAAATATTTACTATGTACCATGCTTAGTGTTTACTAAACTGAGGCATTGGGCATTGGAATTTAGGCATTTAAGTATAATTTTATATTTGGATGTGTCCAATGCAAACATTGCTGTCAACTGTGAGGTTGATTCTAAAATGTCTCATTAACTTCATTATTCTGTTATTTATTGTTGAATATGCTGTTAGATTTACTTATATTTTGTTCCTAAACATTTTGTTCTGTAACATGCAGATGCTGGGTTTCATGTTTCTTCATGAGCATCAGGACAAAGAAGTCGGAGGAAGCATAGTTCTAACATTGCTGTCAACTGTCAAGTTTTGCATTAATGAAGCCCTTTATACTGCTCCTATTCGTATGTGTGTATGATGTAGTAGAACATGGCTCATGTGATTGTACACTTGTGGAGCTTGTTATATGATTGTAAACTTGATGCTGATCACATTTGTATGTGTGTTATATGATGTAACACTTTGATGGTTGATAACACTTGATGTATTTCGTGTGTTTTTTGTGTGCAAATTTAAATACCAGGTATTTATTTGCGTGAAATAAAAAAATGAAGAATATTGCCCTGACGGCTAGGACCCAGTACTAGAACCTGACAATGGGGACCCACCTGACTAGTGAACCCAATTTAGAAAAAAATAAAATAATGAAATTGTTGAGACAAAAAGGCCATGGCCCAAAAATAAAAAGGCCGCACTGTTGGGCTTGGTCCATTTAGTTGACAAAAAATTTATAGGAAAAAATATAAATGGGATGAATTAATGGGCTTGGCCCATGTAAAACTCCAAATTGGACCGGGCTGATTCTTGTACCACATCAAATTGCCACATTGGATGCTTACGTGGCCTGGGGAGGCTGCTAGTGACCAAAACAAAATAGTAGGCATATTTTGGTCGTAAACGTCCACGACCTTCTCATAGAGAAGGTCGTTTATTTCAGTTTACGACCGCCAGCTTTTGACCATCTATTTTTGGTCACAAAAAGGTCACAAATGGAAAATAATGACCATTCAGTGACCAATAGTCAAGGTCACAAGTTGACATATTTATTGTAGTGCGCCGGCCTGCGGCCCCGCACCGCGTAGCGTTTCCAGATGGTGCTGGCGACCTCCGGCATCGTAGCCCTCGCCGACGCTGGCTTCGCCTCTCGCATGGACGACATGATGGTCAACTCCATTCGCAAGTTCACCGCCGTCAAGAAGTGCGCAGACAACCTTGTCGTACTGCTCCAGTCCGCGCCCAGGCTCCTCATTGCCTGCCACCCTCATCGGCCTCCATGGTGACGAACTCTTTCAAGCCCTGGTGGCCCTACAGGTGCCAGAGGTCGTGACGAAGAATGTGCACCTCAAGGCCGCGCTCGCCACGCAGCGCCTCACCATGCAAGAAACCGTCGACCTGCACATCCACGTCTACGAGGAAATCGTCTACATAGGCCACTACAAGGCAAGCGAGGACAGAAAGACGTTGGCCTTCTTCTAGTGGATGGAATCTTTGGACGCCATTGTTCAGAAGCACATCAACCTGGCCACGAAAGCCGCTGCTACTTAGGTGCCGTTCGGTGGGTCGGCGCCCTGAGTCGAGGAGGTGGACGTCGTCGATGGATGCATCTCTTCTTCTTGCCTCCTGTAACCAGCACTGCATCGCCTTGTGGCCTTAATGTTTTATTAGTGTAGTACTCCCTTCGTTCCCAAATACAAGTCTTTATAAAGATTCCAGCAAGTGACTGCTTCATACAGAGCAAAATGAGTGAATCTACACTCTAAACTATGTCTAGATACATTTGTATGATGTATTCCATTTAAAATAGTATCTAAAAAGGCTTATATTTACGAACGGAGGGAGTATATGGCATTTTTATTCCAGTCGTAACGTTTTCACTGTGAGGTGGGGCCGCAGTTGAGCAAACCCACCCCACCCACCGGGCGTCGGCCCAGTTTAGAATTAGAAGAGAGAAACGAGGGAGGAGACCTAGCTGTAGCACGGACATTATTGTCAGATGGGATTCATGTTGATAGAATAGCAGTACTGAGCACTCGTACCTCTTTTTTTTGAGGGAAAAAATAGTCGTATGTCTAGTACCACTAGTTGGGTGTGTGCGACCTATAGTTGTCATCACTTTAGGACTCCTTTTCGAACTGCAGCTATGCTTCACAGTACATATTTTTTCACGCATTTATCCTCCTATATGTACTCCTAGGCTATTTCCACGTGCTCCCATTCGCTGACATGTGGGACATAGAGCATCTGGGTCGTAGTGCATGCACGACGCGAAGCATATGTCGGGGTACTTTACATTTCAGACCTCACGAATTACATGCAAACCCCCGACAGAAGAATAAATAAATGAATGAATTACTACATGAAACTGGATTATTTTCGTAGAAACCGGAGCACGTTCATTAAATTTTGGACATAACACGTTTATAAAAAATGACCGGACCTAAACCAGTCTAAGGGCCTCTTTGATTTTTTCCGCAAAAAAGGGCCTCATTGATTCGCAGGATACTGAAAACACAAGAATGGGGAAAGTATGATGGCGACGAACCGAGATGAGGAGAACTCTAACTCAGTTAGAGGTTAGTGGTAGATTCTAACCCTGAACTAACCCTGAACTAACTCTAAACTAAAGAGGTGTATGGATGGCAGGGTTAGATTGACAATAAATGCTCTTTCTCAATCATTTGACTACTTTGGACCCTATTTCCTGCCGGATTTGGTGTGGCCGGCTCTTGTGTGGCCTCCTCCCGCTCACAATTGACATAAATGAACCATCTTTACAAATCAAACATGTAAAACATTATAATTTTTACTTTGTCCATACAAATGAGATATCCCACTTAAACATACAAGTCGTCAATCAAGCTTCACAAAAGAAACACTCCATGAAACAAAGCATGATCTAACTCATCACGGAAGTCATTCACGATAGGGAGGGAGCCCGGAGCCCCTCATGCACCGAGGGAGGAGCTCATCATCGTCGCTCTGGAGGAAGGCTCTATAGACCCCCAGGCCCCGGGAACCCCTCTAACACCGGCACTTGCGAGTTGAGGTCGACACCGGCATGGGTAGCAGGGCCGCTTGCCACTGACTGGGAACTTAATCTTTGGGCCTGATGCGCCCATATCTGCTAGGGCTGGTCAAGGACAAAAGGAGATATATATCATACCAGCTAAACATCGGGCGAAAGGTATACATGCAATTACTATTGACACTCGTGCGAACGACGAAGTTCAGATGATGAAATTGTGCCAAGGTTCAGGACTCCATGCACAAGTCTACAGGACTCCATGCACAAGTATGCACATCGATGCAATTAAAACTGAGATGTACATGCTCAATACCTACGTGGGAGGTAGTACTATTAGTTGGTTTTGGCTTCTTGTGATCAGCATTGCTGGATTTTTAAATTAGTTAATTCCTAGTTAGTTAAGATATGAGAGAGAGCGTCCTAGCTTAAGTCGGTTTAGAAATCAAATCACGATCGAGTCGGTCTTAACCTTGTAACGTACGTGTGCCTGCGTGCACCAATAAAAGGAGGCTGTGCCTCATGTATCGGGGTAGTTTTTGGTCATCGGGATATTTTCCATCGTATGGACAGAGTCAAGTCGGGGTATCTTCCCGTGACTAGTTGATACAAGTTGAAAAGCTGAATTCTTTGTGTATTTAGGCGAGGAGATTGGAGGCGAGACCTCTAGTTTGCTGCTAGTTCTTTCAGAACCGTCCACATTCTTCCCGCAGGGTGTGTGTGTGTTGTTTGATTAGGTTTGCATCTGGTAAACCTAGTTTCTGGTTTGTTCAGAGTTGTTTTTGTTGCCTGACTGCTTGGAAAGTTAGACGTGGAAGTATTGCATCTGAGATCAGTGTACCGTGAAAGATTGGGGAATTTATTCGTGCCGTCGATTTTCTGTCAATGGTTGCATTAGGGAATCTAGAAATAATGCAAGCCTGAAACTAAAATACCTAGAAAGGTGAACTGAACCTTTGGGCCTCCAGAAATAATGCAAGCCTGACACTGAAATACCTAGAAAGGTGAACTGAATCTTTGGGCCTCTAGAAATAATGCAAGCCTGAAACTGAAATACCTAGAAAGGTGAACTGAATCTTTGGGGCTCTAAAAAGATTTATTACCTCCTCAACCAGCATCAAAAAATTCCATGCGTGCACCACAAATCTATACCAAGTTTGATCAAGATCTACTTTTCCAAGTCAGAATTAGCGCTAGAGCGAGCAAGATCAATGATATGGCTGTGAGAACAAGAAGGAACGAACAAACTCACCCCTCTCGTGACCTCCCTGGTAGATGTGCCGCCGCCGCGCACAACAGAGGGAGAAAATGACCGGTGAAGGGGGAGCGGGGCGACCTTCGAAGGCCGGAGGGAGAGGGCGGCCGGAGTAGGGCGGCGAAGGCCGGAAGGAGAGGGCGGCCAGAGGAGAGAGAGGGCGAGAAGCGCTTGGCGGGTGGCCCTATGGGGAACAGAGAGGAGTGGTGCGAGAGGGGGGGAGCGATCTGGTGCGGGCAGGGGAGATTTTTTTAGTTCTCTTTTAGTGGCCCCAAGGATAACTAATCCAATTAGAACCTCTCCATCAGGCTAGTTTTTTTAGCTAGGTTAGAGCCAACTAGCTCAAACTAACCCCTCCTGTTTCGATAATTTGAGGCTATTTCAACCCAAACTAGCTCTAATTCAGGGATCCAAACAAAGAGGAGTAGTACTGTACATGCTACAGCGTGGACCGTAGCACATTATTTTTTATGGCCATATCACCACATTGTTTTCTATTGGTGATTCACTGGGCTACCGTGGTTCGCACTGCTGGTTCACTGGGCTGCCGTGGTTCGCACTCCTCCGACCTGAGTAGTAGTAGTAGTAGTATATACCACATCATTCTTTGATTCTTCTTACTACTACGTACTTCGCCGACATGTGGGAGAGCTAGCATCCGGGTCGACGTGTCATGCACCAGATTAGAGTGCGGAACGGAAGGGGGGCATCACCCCGGTCGTAGCGCCAGTAATTCATGACTATAGTGAGTAGTCAAATCACAAGTCTTTCCAGCAGTAACGCGCCGTCACATCGCACATCTTGACCTTTCCAGCAGTAAGTTTGAGAATCCGCCACTCGCTCACCCTCCTCGCCTCTCTGTCAAACCTCCTACCCAAAACTGCCGCGCGTACTGCCCGAGAAAAGCCCCGCCCTCAACTTTTAACTACGCAAAAATAGTTCAAGCTTGTTCATTCTATATAAATACTTACTGTACGTTTATTCACCCGTGGGGTTGTTCAATGAATGGAGGTCCGGGGAGTACAAGTGAACAATACTAGTACTACTAGTAGTAAGTAGGAGTCGTGCATTAGTCACCTTAAATAGAGAGTTTCTTTTCTTTAATGCCATGTACACAAATTGAAACGCTTGTTGTGGAGAGAAAAAGATAATCACTCCACTATACATGTGCGCAGGGGCCTAAGCGCTTGCTTTACTAGGGTTGCTCTCTTCATTCTCTCATCCTCTCCAGATCTAAACCAGACAGCGGTAGCGACATTTTCTCTCTGCTCACGCTGCTCACAGATCCGGCCGGATCCCTTCGGCCGGTGTGTGTAGAGGACTAAAAGGTGCATCGTTCATGCAGTCATCGCCGCCGAGGGAGGAAACCCACAGCTGCTAGCAGGGTCCTATCTGCTGCTGTCGGCGTCCTGGATATGGGGGTATCCAGACTTGCCTACCTGCAGCCTGCCGCGTGGCTCAGCAGTGGCCCAGTACAGCCCGTCTTTCATCAACCCAAGTCCAAGACCCTCGCGAGGGGCCAAGCCTCGCGGGGCGAACGACACAAGGCCTCCTCAGGGGCGGCCTCATCAGTCAGGCTCGCGAGGAGGCAGAGAGATTAAGGCAAGAGGTACCTCGCGAGGTGCACATGACGTAAGCCATGACAATCAAGACCAGGCGGGCGCCAGGCGGGCGCCGGCCAGCGTAGTGTCCTTGTTTCCTCTTTGGTGCAAAGGGGGCAAGCAGGCGCGGGGTACCGAGGCATCAAGCAAAGGTTTCAATATTGGTGCAACAAGACCAAGACCAATAGGACATAGGTCACCATGGAGCCCAAGACGGCGTCATCGCCAGTGCCTTTGGCAGTCAAAGACCACCTTTAGTCAGGATAGCATGTACTGGTTGTCCCCTTTCAAATCCCGCCATTGTGGAATCCCTTCCCGCTCAATATTTGAGAAGAGGACCAAGGCCTCTATAAATAGGACTAGCCACCACCATAGCAAAGGGGGACGGTTGGCTCATCAAGATTCAGTTCATACACACTACACCAGCACAAGAACACCGCTCCTCGCGAGGTTGTTCTTCCCCTTGTACTGTTCATCATCAGCCCCAGAGGCAATCCACACACCACACACTGGAGTAGGGTATTACACCAGAATGGTGGCCTGAACCAGTATAAACCTCGTGTCCCTTGTGTTGTTCATCTTGTTAGCTTAGAATCGCGGTGAGGTTGTGGGCATGGATCGGTAGGGAGAAAATCTCCGTGCGCACCCTAGAGTTCAAACCTGGAACCCGATATCTGACATTTGGCGCGCCAGGTAGGGGTGCGCCAGAATCTTTTCTCCGCTCGTCTGCGTCCCATCGCTTCATCGCATCCATGGTAGACGCTCGCCGAGCGCCGGGCTGCTCTCGCAGCCCACGTCGCCCAGATGGCTCCCATCGGTGGGGCTCCTCGTCGTTCTTCGTCGCCTGCCGCCTATGCCGCCACCGGCCTGGCAGGGAATGAGCAGGAAGCATCCTTGTTGCATACCTCGGTGCAGCGGGAAGGTCGCACCACCACTCCATCACTGACCCCAGCTGGTTCGTCGTCTCATGCTCGTCGCGCCCCCGCGGACGTGCATGCCGCGCTACTCCTAGCATGTGAGCTCCTGCACTACCGCCCCATCGATGACCTCTACGAGGAGTGGCTCACTCGCATCACCGAGCTCGTCAGCGCCGCAGGGGGCTCTCCTGCGTCGTCCCTCTCGCTCCCTCGCCCTCTGTCCTGCATAGCGATGTGGCTCAAGGGGTGCCTCCGCCACCTCCTCCCCAAGAAGGCCCCCTGGCTCCAAGGCACGCAGCTCCTGGACGCGACCCACCTTGTCCGGCGCCCGCGTGGCAAGAAAGAAGCTGTCAAGAGATCCCTCGCCCTCAATAAGGCGCTCGCGTGCTCCCTACACCAGTGCGGCAAGACCGCGTCCCTGCACCAGCACTCCAAGACCCTGCGCTGCCATAGGCGGCAGCATGTGAGAATCATCAAGAGCAAGCCCTGCATCTGCAAAAAGCTCCGGTGGCCATGGCAGGCTGCCGCGCCTTCACCACCGAGCTGCGCAGCGTCGCCTGGCCCGGCAAGTTCAAGCCGGACCTACCTCCTTGCTATGACGGTACCACCGACCCCGCGGAGTTCCTGCAGCTCTACGAGCTGGGCATCGAGGCGGCAAGTGGAGACGAAAAGGTCATGGCAAATTGGTTCCCCATGGCGCTCAAGGATGGTGCCCGCACCTGGCTCCTGAATCTGCCTCCCGGCTCGATCTCCTCTTGGGACGAGATGCGCAGCCGTTTCATCGCCAATTTCCAGGGCACTCGTGACCGCCCTCCGGCCGTGGGTGACCTGCATCGCATCAAGCAGCAGACTGGAGAGACCCTGTGGAAGTACATCCAGTGCTTCAACAATGCTCGCCTCAAGATTCCCAGGGTGACAGAGGAGGCCATCATCTCAGCATTCTCCGATGGTGTCCGAGACGTCAAGATGAAGGAGGAGCTTGCCATTCACGAGGATATGTGCATGTCTCTGGAGCTGTTCAACCTGGCAACCAAGTGCGCAAGAGCTGAGGAGGGACGCCTCTCCCTCCTCGAGCTTCCAGCTGCTGACCCAGAGGAGAAGAAGGCCAAGGCTAAGGACGTGAAGCGCAAAGGAGCAGCCGTTCTCGCAGCAGAGCCAGACGCAACGCGCGGCCGGAACCAGCCCGAGTCGCCCAAGGGTAGCCGATTCCGTGCCTACCACAACCTCTACGCCCACAACACCAACGAATGCTAGGAGCTCAGAGCCGTTCGCGAAGGACGCATCGGTCGACGCCCCGAGCGTAACGATCAGGGCCACGGACGCGGAGGAGGAAGAGGCAGAGGACGATGGGACGACTGAGGCCCTCGTCAGGAGTGGCATGACCGACCTCGCGAGGATCGTTGGCAGGACCAGCCTCGCGAGGGAGCTTGGAGGGATCAACATCGCGAGGACCGCCCGCAAGGCAACGCATGCCTTCCTCCGATGCCACTGCCAAGAAGGAATGATGACCACCACCAGGACGAGGGGGTTGGGGGCTTCTAGGAGCCACGTTTCGTCGCTTGCATCCTGGGCGGTGCCCAATCCCCAGCCTCTCAGCGCATATTCAAGCAGTTTGCTCGCGAGGTGAACGCAGTCCTCCCCAAGCTCGAGGCCACGCGCCCGCTCAGATGGTCCATATGCGCCATCACTTTCAGCTCAACAGACCAACTCAAGTGTGCGGCCACAGCTGGCGTCCTTCCAATGCTTTGTTCCCCAGTCATCAGCAACGTGCAGGTCACCAGGACCCTAATCAACGGCGGCGCAGGCCTCAACGTCCTGTCCGTCGAGATGTTCGACAACCTACAAGTGCCATATGATCAGCTCCAGCCTACCAAGCCCTTCTCAGGGGTTACCGACGGCTCCACCACGCCGATATGGCAAGTCCGCCTCCCTGTCACTTTCGGACAGCGCAACAACTACCGTACCAAACTCATCGACTTCGACATTGCCCATATCCGCCTACCATACAATGCCATCCTCGGGTATCCGGCCCTGGCCAAGTTCATGGCGGTGACCCACCACGGCTACAATGTCCTCAAGATGCCAGGAAGCAGTGGAGTCATCACAATCCCCTGTGAAGAAAAGGATGAGGTGTGCTCGCTCGAGCACGCCTTTCAAGCTGCATCAATTGAAGACCCAGATTGCAAGAGCGAGAACCCCCCTGAGGTAGTTCCCAAGAAGAAGAAAACATCGCCCGGCTCAAGGCCTCAGGAGGTTGGCATCTCCGAAGGTGCCGCATCAAGATCTGTGCCCGTCCAAGGGGCGCCTTCCTCCATCGCATAGGGAGGCGCGCCCGGCACCCTCCTCGGGCAGGGCTCGGGGGCTCTCTTCTGGAGGGCCTCAAACTTTGCCGTGGTCATGAGGGAGGCGCTGGGCACCACTTGGAGGCGTGCTTCGTAGCACGTTTCGCTCAGGAAGGCATGAGGTGAGGGAGACCCAACCCTCAGGAGTTCATCACCAAGATCACTCAGGAGCTTCAGGAATCAAGAGTCATACGCGGCGATCACCACCTGCCAGGCGTAGCCCCTCATCCAGGCGAGGATGGTGGGTTGCGCATCTGCATCGACTTACCGGGGCTCAACCGGGCCACGTCTTAGGAGCGCCTCTAGCCTTTGCGCGTGGGACGTTGCGAGGGTCCGCTGCACAGCTACGTTCGCATGCCTTTCGGCCTGCCAAACACGGCTGCTTCTCACCAGCTCCATATGCGGAGCATTTTGGCAGCTCAGGAGGCTAGGCATCACGCGGTCCTGGCAGAGATGGGGACGGTCCTCAGGGAACCACCCGGACCCCCGGAGCCTCCCGAGGCTCAGGGTTCCGGTGGCTCGTGAGGAGCGGCCCCCTCAGTGCGCATCTTCAGCTACTCCAACACACCCCTCCATCTGCAACGGAATCAGGTGACATCTTCCAAGTTCATGGGAGCGCCCTCAGGGCTGCATCATTCCCAGGTCGCATGAGTCTGTCCCTGCGGCATGTATCCCTTTTGCTTATATCTTTAGTTTACCTTGCTAGGGGGCGCCCCTCGGGCTGCGTCATCCCCTAAGCCGCTCGGGCCTGACCCAATGGCATGTACCCCTCCTGCATTATCCAAGCTGACCTGCCTTTGATACTTAACATGTCTGTGATTATCATCTCCTTGATTGACACCTACCGCTAGAGCTGCTTACGCTGGCACGACGCTTGTGCATGGGTCCGTCCCTGCAACGCTGACAAATCTGAGTGGTTGAGCTCTGGCCCGTGGTAGCCCCGCAAGCGTCACCTCATCAGGCCCTCAGTGCCCTCACCACTCTCGGAGGAACCAATGGCCGGCTGGCTACCATAATGGCAACCCCTGCTTCTCTCCTGTTGGCTTACAGGAACCTCCCCGAGGCCAACAGCGGGTGGCACCACAAGCTCTCTCTTTCTTTCCCGCGCGATCCGCTTGTACGTTAAAAGGGGGGCTCCTGAGCATCGCGACTCAGGAGCTCTTAGTGGCTCTCCAGCCCTCACCCCTTGGCCTTGTCCACGGCATCGCGACCTAGCATACCAGCGGTGGCTGAGTTCGCTCGAGGGTCGGGACCTGAGGACATAGAGCGCTAAGGAGGATGTGGGGAAGAGAGGAGAAGCTCGTGAATGCCTAACCCAGCTGCATCCTAGCTGCCGACGTCCAAGTCCGGCGCAACGCGATGGAACGAGTCCATGCCTCCGAGATAAGTTTCGTGCCTGCGATAGCTGATCGATGCGACACAAACCCCCCGCCTAAATACGGCTCTGTGATGGCAATGTTGCCTTCCTTTCTTGTCTCTCGGTGGCTGCTTGTGCGCTAAAGGGGACCTCCTGAGCATCACGCCTCAGGGGCTCTTACTGGACCTCGGGCCGCTCACCTCCTAGCCTTAACCACGGCATCGTGACCTGGCATACTAGCGACTGCTGAAGCCTGCCTGGGGACCGGGGACTATCATCATAGAGCACCGAGTCGTCGCGAGATTAGAAATGGGGAACCGAGCCGGGATAGGATAGGCATTCGCACCATTTCATAATAAGGATAATATTGGCAAAAGATATCGTGGACCCTTTACATGCTCCCTCGGAGTATTTTCTCAATTCCTCGCAGGGAACAAAAGACGCGAATCCTAAGGAGCCCTAACTACACGCGCCTCCTCGGCTGACGCCATCATCAACAGTGGGCCATGGGAGGCCGGCACCAACCTCATCCAGATCAGCCGCGCCGGCTTCCTGATGCAGCCGCCTTGCTCCGGACGCGACGCGAGCTCGAGGGCACGTAGCTGTCGTCGCTCGTCTCCGGAGTTATGAGGAGCTCGGGAGATTAGCTGGACTCTCAAGCATCACCGCTGCTGCCAGAGGAGTCATTGGGGAAGCGGGTGGCAGGCCTAGCCCTCGCCATGTCGGTGTCCTGGCTGCCTCCTCTGGGGCAGCACTCCAGCTGGCGGCCTTCTGCATCGAAGACCTTGAAGAGCATCAAGGAGGCGCCATCGTATTCAAAGTGAATCACGAGGGCGCCCCCTATTCGGCAGACCCGGGCAATCTCGCCCTAGCCTTGGATCATGAAGACCTTGCCCGGAGCAACGACTTCAACCTCCGCTCCAGTCGCCGGGGCGCCGCACTCGGCATGCTACAGCCAAAGCTCGAGAGGCCCCCTCGGCGGAATCTCGAAGGCGAAGAATGGAGGGAAGCGGATCCAGGTGCTTGGAGGCATCGCAGCATGGAGCACAAGCTCGCGAGAGGAGTCCACGGCATGGACTCCAGGAGCGACGGCACACGCCGCCGTGGCACGTCGATCTTGCCTGCGGCACGGGCAGTGACGCTCGCCGTCCCTTTCTTCAAGGCCCTCTGCCGGTGTAGGGGTAGCGGGATTCCAGGAGGTGGTCGCTCGTACCAAGGCCTCGTCATCTCCGGCCACGCGACCTCGTCACGGCGGCGCGGGACCAGCCATTTCTTCGGCAGGAGGGGGTCAAGCCCTCCCGGGGGCCCTTTCCTTTCTCTGCGAATAAGAACTGGCGGATCGACGCCATTGGTGTCAAGTACGGAGGAGGAGCAAGAGAGAAGAAGCAGGCGGATCAATGACAGATGGACAATAGGGGCTCACGCCTCTCCATACTTATAGTCCGGAGGAGGCCAACCGTCAGCCTCTACGATCACAGGTAATGATGACTCTGTTTGCATACAGCAGGCACTCGTCAAATCGGGCAGTTGCCGAGGCAGCGTGGAGAAATGGAGACGCCCACGTCCAATCAAGTCGCCACGCGTCAACAAAGGCCTCAGGCTGTTGGGGCCCGCGGCGCTCCGCACTCGCCCCTTTGGCTTCGCCGCTAAGCCAAGTCCGAGCGCGCCTTGGGCCCGGGGCTACTGTCGGCGTTCTGGATATGGGGGTATCCAGACTTGCCTCCCTGCGGCCTGCGGCGTGGCTCGGCAGTGGCCCAGTACGGCCCATCTTCATCAACCCAAGTCCAAGACCCTCGCGAGGGGCCAAGCCTCGCGGGGCGGACGATGCAAGGCCTCCTCAGGGGCGGCCTCATCAGGCAGGCTCACGAGGAGGCGGAGAGATCAAGGCAAGAGGTACCTCGCGAGGTGCACATGACGCAAGCCATGATGATCAAGACCAGGCGGGCGCCAGGCAGGCACCGACCTGTGCAGTGTCCTTGTTTCCTCTTTGGTGCAAAGGGGGCAAGTGCAGGCGCGGGGTACCGAGGCATCAAGCAAAGGTTTCCATATTGGTGCAACAAGACAAAGACCAGCAGGACGGCAGGACGGAGGTCACCATGGAGCCCAAGACGGCGTCATCGCCAGTGCCTTTGGCAGTCGAAGACCACCTTTAGTCAGGATAGCATGTACTGGTTGTCCCCTTTCAGATCCCGCCATTGTGGAATCCCCTCCTGCTCAATATTTGGGAAGAGGACCAAGGCCTCTATAAATAGGACTAGCCACCACCGTACCAAAGGGGGACGGTCAGCTCACCGAGATTCAGTTCATACACACTACACCAGCACAAGAACACCTCTCCTCGCGAGGCTGTTCTTCCCCTTGTACTATTCATCATCAGCCCTAGAGGCAATCCACACACCACACACTGGAGTAGGGTATTACACCACAATGGTGGCCTGAACAAGTATAAACCTCGTGTCCCTTGTGTTGTTCATCTTGTTAGCTTAGAATCGCGGCGAGGTTGTGGGCGTGGATCGATAGGGAGAAGATCTCTGTGTGCACCCCAGAGTTCGAACCTTAAGGGTTCTGCGGGAACCCGATATCCGACAGCTACCCGTGCCGTTCTCTCCGACACATCACCGGCTCGGGAGGTCCTCCGACACTTCTTCCTCCCTGCCGTATTGTGCGCAGATCGGACCTACCGTCGCCGACATCCCGACGAACCTCAGGTACAAGTTCTTCGAAAGCGGCCTTGCTCTACTGCCCCAGCTCCCAACGTGTCTGCATTGCATATTTTTCTACTTCCATCAACTCTTCCAAATCCACCTAAATTTTTAGTATTATTAGAGGTAAAGCTACTTCATGCATTCGAATCTAGGACTTGGTTCAAACAATGAAGAAACAGGGGGAAATCGTAGCATGGATCTAGGACTTGATTCAAAGAGGAAATAACAGGGGGAAAGTAGTAGAGACCGGGTACCTGGTCTCTTGGTTGAAAAGGGAAATAATGGGAAAACTCGGTACAACTGGATAAGGAATAGATCTATTATTGGTTGAAAAATGGATAGAAAGTGGCGACTGGTGGACAAGTCAACAGAGTATGTCCAGGATTAGATTTGCTACCCTCACATAGTAAAAGTTCTCCAAGATTAGATGTGCTACCCTCACATAGTAAAAGGTCTCTAGGATTATTTGTCCCTCACATAGGAAAAGTTCTCCAGGATTAGATTTGCTGCCCTCACAGAGCATGAACAAACTCGGCATCACCACTTTATGCCTCTTTGTAGGTACATTGTGCTGATGCGTCCATTGTCGCATGTCCTTATACCAACCTTTTGTTGTTGTTAATGTAAGGGTGCATGTAAAATGAAGCGATCACACTGTTACCTTAAGGACATGTCTAACCAGTGTTATTGTTAATCTAATGCCTCTAGTGATATGATGCAATTAAATTGTGTAAACGAATGGTACTCCTGCTGTTTTCCCAAGTATGATAAGTAAGTTGCTTATTTACGCTGCTGAGTGACCTGGTGTCCCCATGGTCCCATGCCCTTAAACCAACTCTTTAGTTGATGTTAATTTATTATATCTGGTAAACAAGCAATGCCACCATTAAAGTAATCCCATATTTGATGAATGGCATAGTTGATTGTAATGCTTCCGGTAACATGAAGCATTGCTAACGTTTTAAAATTTCTACTGTCCTTGCGTGATTGCCATGAACATAATTAATATGCTTCTTTTCATTTTGTTTATGTTTCGTATATTCTTATTGACCAGCAACTGTCTACTTTCTATCTTTTTGTGCAGATAGGATATCCATTTCACTTGTTGCTATTGTGACCTTTTGATGAACTGCACAAAACACTTTCTTTTGGAATTAGTGTCTTGTGCAGTTCAACTAAAATGTCACGTGGGCAACATCTCTCAATTTTGGTGGAACTGCACAAAATGGTGATTGGGGTTTCCAAAATCTCCATCAAATTCTGCTGGTAATCTCGTACAACATTTTATTAGTTTTTGCAAGATGAGTCGTCACTGTCACCACAATGGCACTTTATTTTAGTGGAACTGCACAAAAGGATAAGCAAATTATAGTTGCACCTTACATGAGCAGGACAGCCAACCTCAATGTTGCTGAATTTTAGTGCAACTACTAAAGAAGAACCAGCAAGCTCACGAGAGCAAGTACTTCTTGCTAGCTGAATGATGCAATCTTTGCTTCATTTCAGGTGAACTGTAGAAAAAGGCCCAAGAATTGAATCATGGAGCTGGATGTTGACCTCATCCGAGTGGAGTTGCAGGTTCACCAGATCGATTCGTGGCGGCATAGGACCCCTCACACCGGTTAGTACTGTCCTTTATCAACATGATTGTGCATTGTCATGCTGTGCCAATGTTGTATTTTTTTTAAATAAAGCTATTCTATCGCAATCTTTTCTCGTTTTGGAAATAAAGTTTGCTTCAACTAGTGCCACTATTATAGTAATTTCAAGGGGTGCGTCAAAGATTGATGCATCAGGAACATAGATAGAATTGGTGGCCAAAAGATAAGGCTAATGTTTGTACAACTATCTCGACGGCTGCTAGAGTCCTAAATCCATGCTCTTTCTTATCTGTGTAAACAAGAATACTCTACTACAGATGTTGTGATGGTCAATAGCATTCACCAAGTTCTTGGGTTGTATGACACGACTAGCCAAGATGGATTTCATCTCGATATTCACTTTATCAAAAGGCTCTAATGGGTTGGTTCTGAATCTTGCAAGCTGGGAATCAATGAGATGTGTAGGCATCTTTGTTGTAATTATTATTTGA
The DNA here is from genome assembly GCF_002162155.2 of Triticum dicoccoides. Classification (NCBI taxonomy): domain Eukaryota; kingdom Viridiplantae; phylum Streptophyta; class Magnoliopsida; order Poales; family Poaceae; genus Triticum; species Triticum dicoccoides. The sequence continues at coordinate 614,923,163 of NC_041381.1, forward strand.
ATCTTATTTGTTGGTTCTGAATCTTGGAAGCTGGGAATCAATGAGATGTGTAGGCATCTTTGTTGTACTTATTATTTGAATCTTATTTGTTGGTTCTGAATCTTGCAAGCTGGAAAACACGGCATGATGATGCAGAGGACAGCAACCATAACAAACTGTTCAAACTTGGTAGTATTTTCTGTGTGAAAGTGCGGCAAATGTGTTGATCATGTGCGTACTTAGAATAATAATTCTAATTGTTGTGCATGTTGATACTGTGGCACTGATAGAACGAGCCAATGCATTGCTTGTTTTAAGAATACATTTTAATTAAAGCTAATTAAATTTAAGTAAAGTGACCACTGACACTTGTTATTACAGTACCAATACAGACCCACTCGTGAACCGACGAATGTGGCCGGAATAGGTTTCTTCATGGAGGCGTTTGAATGCGCCGAGTGTGCATATTCTGCCGGGCGTGCAGCGGGCGAAGGAGGGGTAGTAACTGTTGTCGCCTATACACACTCAGTTTACTATTGCATCCAGTTCCCCAAGAGCTGAAGAACGATCTGCTGCTGCCGCCTACTCACTCGTTCACTTGAAGAGACTCCAATGGCGATCCGAGGGGTAAGCCTGCTGGATATAGACTTCGGCAAGGAGTTCATCTTTGAGTTATCCGTTCAGTCCCATGGCGGCACCAAGTTGAATGTGATATACACCAACACGATCCGGACTCAGTGAAGCTCTGCCTCGCCGAGTTCAAGCAGTACCTACAGGACGAGAAAACACAAGGTCGTGGGACTAGACCTTGTGCCCATCCATTCGTCTCGAGACAGGGACCAGCGGATCGCAGTCGCCTAGGTATGCGTGCGAGACAAGGTTCTCGTCTACCACTGCTGTAGGGCCATCAGAGGTTCTGGACCATTCGCCCGTTTCATCGGCAGCGCCGACTGCACCTTCGCTACAGTGGAGAGAAGGAAGAAAAGGACAATTCGGCCATCTGGTGTAGCAAGCTTTTCGACATGCAGAAGCAATACAAGATCATTGACAACGGGCAGGAGAAGGACTCCATGGTTGACCTCGCTGAGACCATCATCAACCCCTTCTACGCAAACATGAAAGAAGATAATGATACCAAGGAGCTCCACCGGCCACCCTGCATCCGAACAAGTCAACCCTCGTACTCCCCTCCGCCTGCGTCTTCCCCTGCTCTGGTTCGTTCGGTCTACGGTCGCGACGTCGTCCTCCACCTTGGTGCTCTCGCCGTGGCACCGCCATCTGTCGTTCCCAACATGGTCAGCAAAACAAGAGGAATCGAGAGACAACTGTTCCTCGAGAGGCTGATACTCCCGGGCCCACCAGGTCCATGGCCTAGGTTTTGTTGTTTAACATGGGCAGCCCACGACATGTTTCAACATTTTTTGGATCAAGCGGCCTCTGGGCCTCCCAACCTAGCTTGTCTATAACCAACAACCCAAGTTATGTTTGTTTTTTCAAGACGACGCACAGCTCAGTTCTTTTTTCTGTAAGAATGCAAAATTGAACCTATGTTTTCCCTTCAATAATAATAATAATAATATATATAACTTTTTCAAAGAACATAAGGTTCCATTAAACCTGTCATTCGTCCAATCATTTTATAGACCTTCCCACTTCCTGTATTTTTGTTTTCATTAATCCTATATCTGAATTTTCTTCCTCTTTCTTCATCGATGTAAACTGAGTTTTCTCTCAGTACTTTTCACTAGAACCAACTCAATTGTCCCATGTCTAGCCTAAAAAATAATAATACCCCACGTCGTATTAACTCATCAAATTAAAATGATATTTTATTTCATAAATTGAAAGTTCTTACAAAATAATAATAATAATTGTTTATATATAACTTGGCAAGTTAACTCCTAGTGATTGCGTACATAAGCTTGCAAAGATTTTACTAACCAATGCAGTAATACACGTGCAATCATGTGTTTATATTTTTATAACATTTCTCCATCCAGCCCAACATGATATTTTCACCCAGCCTAGCAAGTCGCAGATTTCGAGAAAAATGCAAATGGGCATTAAATTCTACCATATATATAAACGGGCTGCATAGATGCTACATCATTGTTTCACCCAGCCCACCAAATGGACTAAAAACAAATGGACTGGCTGACATGTGGGCCAGTAGGTCGAAGCCTAAGCAAGGTGTTGGATTTACATCCAACGACCGACATTCTTCTTCAATCTCTCGTCTTCTTCCCCCAGCGCTGCCATGACTGCCTGCTCCAGCCTCCAGCGTCCAGCGGTGTTGTTTTGCGTGCCTCGCAATGAAACGCTACCCCGCCGACGGCCAGGCCATCCCTCCACTCCGCACCTCCTGTTATTCTCTGTCGAGTGTAGGCCCACCCCGCACCTGAACCAGTCAAGTTTCCCACTCCTCTCCGTTTGCGACTCCACTGCCGCGTCTTTCCCATCTCCGGGTCGTTCCAGTCTGGGGCCTCGCCATCGTCCACCGCCTCACTGCACTCGGTGCGGCGTGGTCAACAAAAGAGAGTCATCGGAACAGGACTATATGTGAGAGCCTGACGGCTGGGACCCACGAGGTCCATGGTCGCACGCAAGGAAAGTTCCTCCTTATTAAGATGTTTCCTTCCCCTGACAGTTGGGACCCACCGGCTGTATCTTCGCACGGAAGGAAGTGCCTCCTTGTTATCCGAAAAAACTATTCCTCCCGATGACAGCTGGGACCCGGCAGATTTGGTGGCTGACTTGTGGGCCTACTAAGCAGACGTGTACGTAGGGCTTTGTCAACTTAATCAACAAATGATTCTAGCAGCTGGACCGTTGTATGTTAATCCAACAACCGTGCTTCTTCTTCAACCTCTGTTCTTGCTCCTGTCTCCCGTGGGTGGCAGTGCTGCCGCGCACCCGAACCAGTCTGGTTTCCCACTCCTCCCCATCTGTGATTCCACTTTCGTGTCTTCCCCACCTCCGGGTCGTTCCAGTCTGGGGCCACTCCATCGTCCACCGGCCTTGGTGCGCTCGGCATGGTGTGGTCAACATGGTCAACAAACGAGAGTCGTCAGAAGCCTCACACCGCAGACGAACCAGTGAACCCTCGTACTCCTCTTTGCACGGGCTTCCACTGCCGCGTCTTCTCCGGCTCCGCGTCGTCCCCTTCCTAGGCCTCGCCGTCATCCATCGCCCTAGTGCTCTCGGCGTGGCATGGTCAACATGGTCAAGGAACGACTTCCATCGAAAGAGTACTGTACGTGGAGAGGCTGACAGCTGGGTTCACGGTGTTCGAAAGGAAGTGCCTCCTTATTACGCAAAAGGATTATTCGTCCACCTGACAGCTGGGACCCACCGGACGGGCCACCGTATTTCGCGAAAAAAACGTTTCCCCCTGACTGCTAGGACCCACCAGCTACATCTTCGCACGCAAGGAAGTGCGTCCGGAAAAAAAATGATTCGCCCCCTGACTGCTGGGACCCACCAGCTACATCTTCGCACGCAAGGAAGAGCCTGACAGTTGGGACCCACCTGGTCGAAGCGTACTAGTGTTGTCATTCTGGTCACCAACGTGTACGTACATACTGGTCAATGTAGAGGCGCACACGTGTCGTAGTAGAGGCGCGCACGTGTCGTAGTAGAGGCGCGCATGTAGCATGTACATGTATGTACAGTCGCTAGTGTGCAAGAAAAGAAAATAGGGCCACAAACGTACATACGAGCCGGGTCTCGAACGCCTACTCGCGCATACGTACGGCCAGGTCTCATGTACATGGCTGGGTCGGAACGGAGAAACAACGTCATCGTCGTGTTCATGGGGAGCCAACCGGCTAGGTCGGAACGGAATGCGTCGTCGTGTTCATCAGGAGGGCTTGGACGAAACAGCCGATGGAAATGAGGCCTGGCATACCGTAGAACGGAGGAAACGGCCTTGTGTTCGACCGGCCACGTTCGAAATGGGATCCTGTTCATCGGGAGGGGTCTGGCGTACCGCAAAACGGAGGAAACGGACTTGTGTTGGACCTCCTACGGTCAAAACGGGGTCATGTTGATTAGGAGGGGTGTGGCGTACCGCAAAACAGAGGAAATGGACTTGTGTTGGAGCGCTACAGTCGAAACGGGGGTCATGTTCATCGGGAGGGCGTACCGCAAAACGGGACTCCACGGGATACTGTTCATCTCCACCATCGACCTCCTCCAGCCTCCATGGGCTACTGTTCATCCACCGTCGACCTGCTACAGCCTCCACCTACGACTGTTCATCCACGGGCTCCTGTTCATCCAGCCTCCACCGCGCGCTACTCCACCTGCTACTGTTCAACCATCCCTCTCCACGGGCTCCTGTTCAACCACCCCTCCACGGGCTACTGTTCATCCAGCCCTCCATCGTCTACTATTCATCCAGCCATCCACAGGGACGTCCTGTTCATCTAGCCCTCCACGGAGTCCTGTTCATCCAACCCCAACCGGCTCGATCGATCGGGGTCCTGTTCATCCGGAGGCAACACCTCGGGGTCATGTTCATCCACCCCCGCCGAGAATTGTTCATCCAAACCCCCCCAGCAATGCTCACTGTTCATCCAGAGGCAGCATCGATCGACTTTAGTTAGCAGCAGTAGCGAAGGAATCGCTCGATTGGGTTCAGTTAACAGCCATCGATCGATCGCTCGGGTTCAGTAACGCGTAGCCTGCAGTGCAATCACTCGGGTTCAGTTAGGCGATGCCTCGCTCGGTTTCACTTAGAGCCCAACGCCTCGCACCCACGCGCATACGGTATGAGAGAAACGCGCATCGCTCGGCCCCCGACCACCCACCGTAATCGGGAACTGCCCGAACTTTTCCTCGCCCTCGCTTATACCACGGTTTTTTCCGTCATGGACGGCCAAAAGAATGTCATGCAGCTGCGTCTCCGGCCCGCCCAGGACAAAAAGCCCATTTTCTGTCATGATTTTTTGTCATAGAAGTAGGAGCCCACCACATCTATGATGATACCGGGTTTTGTCACAATTATCGTCATAGAAGTGTCATAAGTATGATAGAAATTCTTTTTGTTCGTCCCAAAATGTCACGAATGTGTCCTTTTTTGTAGTGCACCCTGCGCCACCCTGCCGATCTCGGCGCCGTCCACCGCTCACCGCAACTAGGGAGACCATGTCTTGCTGGGAAAAAGAAGGGGTTTCGCCGAGGCAGCCTCTTCGCCGCCGCCCGGGCACCTTTTCTGGCGTTCCGGCCGCGCAGGGCCTATACACCGGCGGGCTTGCGCCCACCTCGCCCACAAGGTGTTCGGTGAATTGCCCAGCCCGAGGATGGACTCCGAAGATGAGGAGGCGCTGACGGCGTTGCTGGATGAGGAAGCCGAAGCCGATGTCCAGGAGCAGGAGCATCTCATGGTGCTCGCAGCCCTCACCGTCCTGCGCGCGAGCAGTGAAAAGCTATGGCAAGGTGGCAGGCTCTTGGGCGGGTGAAAGCAAAGAAACGGCATTGTCTAGAAGGCTACTGCATGCTCTACTCGGACTACTTCACTGACGCTCCATTGCACGGTGAGAAAACATTTCGGTGCCGTTATCGGATGAGCCGAAAGCTTTTCCTCCGGATTGTGAATTCCATCCGGGAGTTCAACAGCTACTTCAAGTGCAAGAAGGATTGCACCGGCACACTTGGATTCACCTCGATCCAGAAGTGCACGACAACTATGAGGATGCTTGCATACGGAGCTCCCGGTGATTCACTCGACCACTATGGGCGCATGGCCGAGTCCACCACCATTGAGTGTTTCTACAAGTTCTGTAGGGCAGTGGTGGCTGTGTTTGGACCGCAGTACTTGCGAACACCCAATGCGGAAGACACTGCTCGGATCCTAGCATAGAATGAAGCTAGAGGATTTCCTGGGATGCTTGGAAGCATCGACTGCATGCATTAGAAATGGAAGAACTGTCTTTTTTCTTGGCAGGGGTTGTACAAAGGCGCCAAAGGCGGTTGCAGTGTGGTGCTTGAGGCACTCTTTCTTTAGGATGCCAGGAACTCACAATGACATCAACGTCCTGCAGTGCTCCCCAGTCTTTGCCAAGCTTGTTAAACGTCATTCTCCTCCGGTGAACTTCGAGGTCAATGGACGACAGTAGAACAAGGGATACTATCTAGCTGATGCCATCTATCTGAGATGGTCGACATTTGTGAAGACCATCTCAAACCCTGTGCCAGGAGGCAAGAATGCCTGGTTTGCGAAGATTCAGGAGGCCTGCAGGAAGGATGTCGAGCGGGCATTTGGTGTGCTCCAATCTCGATTTGCTGTTGTCCGGTTCCCTGCTTAGACCTGGTCGAAAGATCAAATGTGGGAGATCATGACTTGTTGTGTCATCTTGCACAACATGATCATTGAGAGCGAGCAGGAAGAGCCAGTGTTTGACACTGAACCATATTACAAGCAGGATCCTCTTGCCTAAGTTGATCACCAGCTACCAGAAAACTGGACTGACTACCTCAATATGCGTTAGGAGATCCGAGACCCACAGGTGCATCAAGAACTGCAACCCGATCTGGTGGAGCACCTATGGAGGCTCAAGGGCGAGGCCGGGAATGACGTGTGATGAAATTTGAGTTTTTATTTGTTAAACTATATAATTTATATTGAACTATTTTCTTGAACTATTTGACGGCATGAACTATTTCTTGAACTATTTGATTTATGTGATGAAACACGCCGAACTATATGACGAACTAATTGATTTCTATTTGTATGCGAAAATTCACGCCGAAACACACCGAACCGCGCCGAATATGGGCCGATTACGCAGATATCGGGCCATTTTTAGACATAATTGGGCCGAAATCAGCGCCTGAGGGCGACCTGGGGGGCGACGGCTGGGTGCCGAACCGCCCCTAGCGCCGAGTTTATCGCCGGCGCACCCCCAGGCCGCTCTTTTTCGGTGCCCTGGGGGGGCTGAACGGCTGGAGATGCTCTTAGTCTTGTCCATAGTATGAACTCTTGAAGGGTATCACTTCCCAAGTTGGGTCCAATGTCTCCAGCCCAGGTCCGTCTAGGGCAACCTGACCAACCATCCATGTGAAACATATGCGTGTTGGAATCTGGGTATACAGTGTAGGCGTGAGCTCCTGAACTCTCATCCCATCCAACCATCGATCCTCCTAGAAAAGGAAGGGTAGTTCGGCCATCACCAATGTTCCTCTCGTGGCAGCCTAGAATATGAGCTTGGACTCCTTCGGTACTTTGATCACGAACTCCTTCCAAGGCCTTTCAGTATCTCTATGTTTGAGCCACGGCCATCTACTCTGCATGGAAACATTCATCCACCGTATGTTAGGAACGCCAAGCCCACCTTCCCATTTGGGCGCGCATACCGACTCCTAGACCACATCGCAATGCCCACCGCAGACATCCGCCTTTCTGCACCATAGAAAACCTCTACACACTCTGTTCATTTCTTTCACCGTTTTCATTGGCAAGTCCAGAGCCATCATCGCACTTATCTATGAGATTGTAGTGTGAACTTTATGTATTTCGCTTTCTTTCCCTACCCCCAATCTACTCTGATGTAATGTACTCTGGTTTATAAATGCATAGGTTCAGGCGCCGTATCACCATAAAAAAAGATAGAGCTCTCTCTCTGATTTCATTTATCAGAAACCACAGTGTGTTTTACAGCTACTGAACAGGAAACAAAAGAGCCGCACCTAGATATATCCTAGATCATCTCGCGTAGGCTCTCATGATCCGGAAGAGCCACAAACCGGAGCTTCAGACCATGCATCATCATCATAAGATGCCCAGGAAGGTATAGAAAACAACGTTTGAGACGCTGCCTGCATCAACTACCAAACCCAGCTAATAATTGCTGGAATTTAGTCTATTTTGGGCATCTTCTAAATAAATCCTAGATAAATCCTAGAGGCCCACTTAGACCATTTGTGCAAGGCAAGGGATACTACTAATGTTTAATTCCACATTGCTAGTTGAGTGGGAGTTGGACCTCCTTATAAGGGAGGTTCTTTCCCCACTTGTATGAGCATGAGAACAAGAGGGACATCCACATGCGCTCCTCCTCTGCCGCCCACCTCGCCACGCCAACTCATCACGACGCGCCGCGGGTTGCGGGAATGAGCCGAGCCGATGTCTAATTTTTTGCCACGCACTACGGGTATACGAAAGGTCACTCGGAAGCTGAAACAATTTTTTTGTAGTGGACACTGAATCCGAACGGCACGCCTCTTCGGCTGCCGCCTGTTTGTTTCATCTCCCGCATTCCCTTCAGCTCCCGGCGCAGCCTCTCGCCTCCTTCTCTTGCGCCTATAAAAGGGAGGTCGCTCCTCTCAGAGAGACACACCAGAACTACTCCTTCCCTCGACATCGGTTCCATCTCTGAGTTGTTGCTGTCTTCCTCATCCCGGCTTGCGGCGTGCACCGCACGTCGAGACAGTAGGCCTCCGAGACCGCACCTTTTGAGTCCTGTACGGGAGAAGGGTGATAAGGTTTTTGGGGAGCGCTCAGCGCGACTACTGGCTGCTTCATCACGGACGATCCGGTCGCTGACGACTACTTCCCCGACGTCCACGACCTCCTCGACGACATGGCAGGTGAGGACACCGATCCCAAGTCCAGCACTTCTGCTGTTGCTGTGCCGTACGTGTTCTTCTTGTTTCTGTTACAAGTTCTGCTACAGTTCTTGGCTCTAGTTTCTGCCCTACATATGTTAGGTTCTATGTCGTATAAGCAACTTCATCTAGTGTATGTTCTAGATGTGTTTAGCTCAAGTTCATATATGCAGACGATGTTTACCTTCTCTCTATCAGATTGCATGACTTGCTTTATATTTGCTATTTTAGTCATGCTTTATCTAGTATTTCCGTTAGCAAAATTATTTGGTAAATTGCTCACATTTCCAACAATCCAAAAACCTTATTATAGGCAATTTACCCCAAGTGGTTTTGCTGCTTCCATGAGACCTCCTATGTTTGAGGGTATCCACTATAAGAGGTGGCGCGTGAGAGCAGTCTTATGGTTTCAAACCATGAGTTGCTATGATGCCACTCTTGGCAGACCTGAAGGAGAAATTGATGCCCAACAAACACAAGCTTTTCAGAAAATGGATACCTTGTTTAAGGCTGCTCTCTTGAGTGTTCTTGGTGAGAACATAGTTGATGCTTATGCGTCAATTGATAATGGAAAAGATATGTGGGATGCACTCGAGGCCAAGTTTGGGGTCTCGGATGCTGGCACTGAGTTGTACATCATGGAGCAATTCTATGACTACAGGATGACTGAAGAGCGCTCCGTGGTTGAGCAAGCTCATGAGATACAGTCATTTGCTAGAGAACTTGAGCACTTCAATTGTATCCTACCGGACAAGTTTATTGCCGGAGGTATCATCACTAAGCTTCCACCCACATGGAGGAACTTTGCTACCTCACTGGAGCATAAGAGGTAGGAGTTTTCCATTCCGGATCTCATTGGTACTCTTGATGTGGAAGAAAAGGCGAGAGCAAAGGACAACAGTGCTCAAGGTATTGAGGGAGGTTCTAGTGCCAATCTGGTACAGAAGAAGAACTTTCAGCCCCACAAGTTCACGAACAAGGGCAAGTTTGACGGTAAAGCAAAGTTTAATGGGAAGAACAAGGCTGTGCAGCACACGAACTTCAAGAAGAAGAATGACAAGAAGAAAGGTGCTTGTCATGTGTGTGGAGATCCTAATCATTGGGCTCCTAGTTGCCCCAATCGCTATGACAAGCGTCATCCTGGAAAAGGCGGCAAGACCGCTAATGTTGTCATTGGAGACACTGACATGAAGGATGCTGGGTATGGTATATTTCCCACTATTCTTTCAGTATGTCATTCTCCTAATTGGTTGATTGACACGGGTGCTAATGTGCATGTATGTGGTGATATTTCCATGTTTTCGTCTTATCAGACCGCAGGGACTTCAACCGTGTTGATGGGCAACGGTTCAAGTGCTTCTGTTCGTGGTGTTGGCACGGTCGATCTGAAGTTTCCTTCGGGCAAGATCATGCGGCTGAAGAACGTGCATTATGTCCCCTCCGTCAATAAAAATCTTGTTAGCGGATCTCTTCTGTGTAGAGATGGCTACAAGCTTGTCTTTGAGTCGAATAAATTTGTAATCTCCAAGTATGGAACCTTTGTTGGTAAAGGCTATGAGTCAGGAGGCCTGTTTCATTTATCCTTATCAGACGTTTGCAATAAAGTTGTTAATCATATTTGCAACAATAGTGAATCAAATGTGTGGCATTCACGTCTTTGTCATGTTAACTTTGGTTGAATGTTGCGACTAGCGAAGTTGAACTTAATCCCTAGTTTCACCACTGTCAAGGAATCTAAGTGTCAAGTGTGTGTGCAAGCTAAGCAACCTCGTAAGTCTCACGTGACTGTGGAGACGAGAAATCTTGCACCACTAGAACTTATACATTCAGATCTATGTGAAATGAATGGTGTTTTTGACAAAAGGTGGAAAGAAATATTTCATGACGTTAATTGACGAGTCCACTAGATACTGCCATGTGTATCTTCTGAAATCTAAGGATGAGGCTTTGAATTTTTTCAAGATCTATAAAGCTGAAGTGGAAAACCAACTTGATCGAAAAATCAAGAGGCTTAGGTCCGACCATGGTGGAGAGTATTTTTCCAATGAATTTGATGCTTTTTGTGCGGAACATGGTATAATCCATGAGAGGACGCCTCCCTACTCACCTCAGTCAAATGGGGTGGCCGAAAGAAAGAACTATACTCTAACTGATTTGGTTAACGCCATGTTAGACACATCGGGTCTCTCCAAGGCATGGTGGGGGGAGGCGATATTGACTGCTTGTCATGTCCTAAACCGAGTTCCCATAAAGAACAAAGAGATAACTCCATTCGAGGAATGGGAGAAGAGAAGTTTTAAGCTCTCTTATCTACAAACCTGGGGTTGTTTGGCGAAAGTCAATGTGCCAATTCCAAACAAACGGAAGCTGGGACCAAAAACTGTGGATTGTGTTTTCCTGGGATATGCTTTTCATAGCATTGGCTATAGATTCTTGGTTGTAAAATCTGAGGTACCTGACATGCATGTCGGTACGATCATGGAGTCAAATGATGCGACTTTCTTTGAAGATATCTTTCACATGAAGGATATGGCTACCTCATCTAATCAGGAGATGCCTAGTTCATCGAATCAGGAAACAGTTACAATTACTGAACCTGCCATTTCGATGGAACACTTTGAAAGTCCTGTGGAGGAAAACAATGAAGTTCCTACTAGGAGCAAGAGACAGAGGACTGCCAAGTCCTTTGGTGATGATTTTCTTGTGTATCTCATAGATGACACTCCCAGTTCTATTTCGGAGGCCTATGCATCGGAAGATGCTGACTACTGGAAGGAAGCGGTTCGTAGCGAAATGGATTCCATCTTGGCGAATGAAACTTGGGAGATAATTGATCGTCCTTATGGGTGCAAACCTATAGGATGCAAATGGGTATTCAAGAAGAATCTTAGGCCTGATGGTACTATTGAAAAGTACAAGGCTCGGCTCTTGGCAAAGGGTTATACACAAAAGGAAGGTGAAGAATTCTTTGATACTTACTCACCTGTGGCTCGACTGACCACTATTGGAGTTCTACTTTCACTAGCTGCCTCACATGATCTTCTCTTTCATCAAATGGATGTTAAGACTGCTTTCCTAAATGGAGAGTTGGATGAGGAAATTTATATGGAACAACCAGATGGTTTGTAATAGATGGTCAAGAAGGGAAAGTGTGCGAGTTGCTGAAGTCTTTGTATGGACTCAAGCAAGCACCCAAACAGTGGCATGAGAAGTTCGAAAGAACTTTAACAGCTGCAGGCTTTGTTGTGAACGAAGCTGACAAATGTGTGTACTATCGCCATGGTGGGGGCGAGGGAGTTATGCTTTGCTTGTATGTTGATGACATACTGGTTTTCGGAACAAATCTGAATGTTATTAAGGAGGTCAAGGATTTCCTATCTCGCTGTTTTGAGATGAAGGATTTAGGAGTGGCTGATGTCATTCTGAACATCAAGTTGTTGAGAGACGATGATGGTGGGATTACATTGCTTCAATCTCACTATGTGGAAAAGATCTTGAGTCGCTTTGGCTACAGTGACTGCAAGCCCTCTCCAACACCATATGATGCTAGTGTGTTGCTTCGAAAGAATTGAAGAATTGCTAGAGACCAATTGAAATATTCACAGATTATTGGCTCGCTTATGTACTTAGTCAGTGCTACAAGACCTGACATCCCTTTTGCTGTTAGCACACTGAGTCGGTTTGTTTCAAAACCAGGAGATGTGCATTGGAAAGCTCTAGAGAGAGTTTTGCGTTATTTGAAAGGCACTGCGAATTATGGAATTCACTACACTGGGCACCCAAAGGTGCTTGAAGGGTATAGTGACTCAAACTGGATCTCAGATGCTGATGAGATAAAAGCCACGAGCGGATATGTATTCACTCATGGAGGTGGCACTGTTTCTTGGAAGTCTTGCAAGCAAACCATCTTAACGAGGTCAACAATGGAAGCAGAACTCACATCACTAGATACAGCTACGGTCGAAGCACATTGGCTTCGTCGGCTCTTGAATGACTTGCCGGTTGTTGAGAAACTTGTACCGGGTATCCTTATGAGCTGCGATAATCAAACTGTGATCACGAAAGTGAACAGTTCAAAGGATAACATGAAGTCATCAAGACACGTTCAGAGAAGGTTAAAGTCTCTCAAAAAAATGAAAAACTCTGGAGTTATTGCATTGGATTATATCCAAATGTCTAAAAATCTGGCAGATCCTTTTACTAAGGGTCTATCACGTAATGTGATAGATAATGCATCAAGGGAGATGGGAATGAGACCCACAATATGAGTTGTTCACAGTGGTAACCTATTCTTTGTGATCGGAGATACCGTGAATTAGATGTGGACGACAAGCTGTTGGTCAACTGAGAGGAGAGTATCCTTACTGTTAAAAATACCACTCCATGAAGATGTAATACTCTCCTAATCTGCATGGCGGGTTGATGTATATCTTAATGTGTTCTAAGTGGCTTTTCGAAGCAGAGATGTTGTCCTGCAGAGCATCTTTTGAAGAACGCACCTATATGAGTCAGATTGTTAAACGTCGCAATCTATGTGAGTAGGGTTCTCTCTAGTAAACTCATGAAAGGTCATGGAGTATGACGCATAAGCTCCACCCGCGGGGAAGACCCACGGTAGCCATGTATCGGTCAAGGCTTTATGTGAAGCTAGATTCGTAGAAAACTCGCAGTTCAAGGCCCAGCCCACTGTTCAAGTTGCGTACTAGTGTAGCATAGAGTTCTAGGTGGAAGTTCAACTTAACAGTCTCCACTGCAATACCGGTATATAAAACAGTGTTTTGGAACCAAAGGCAAATTTATGTGTGCCTCTGGGATCTGGTGGGGGATTGCTGGAATTTAGTCTATTTTGGGCAGCCCAATAACTATTTCAGAAATTCCTAAATAAATCATAGAGGCCCACTTAGCCCATTTGTGCAAGGCAAGGGATACTACTAATGTTTAGTCCCACATTGCTAGTTGAGTGGGAGTTGGACCTCCTTATAAGGGAGGTTCTTTCCCCACTTGTATGAGCATGAGAACAAGAGGGACATCCACGCGCGCTCCTCCTCCGCCGCCCGCCTCGCCACACCACGCCTCGTCACGACGCGCCGCGGGTTGCGGGAATGAGCCGATGTCTAAATTTTTGCCACACACTGCGGGTATACGAAAGGTCACTCGGAAGCTGAAACATTTTTTCTGTAGTGGACACTGAATCCGAACGGCGCACCTCTTCGGTTGATGCCTGTTTGTTTCGTCTCCCGCATTCCCTTCAGCTCCCGGCACAGCCTCTCGCCTCCTTCTCTTGCGCCTATAAAAAGGAGGTCGCTCCTCTCAGAGAGACACACCAGAACTACTCCTTCCCTCGCCATCGGTTCCATCTCTGAGCTGTTGCTGTCTTCCTCATCTCAACTTGCGGCGTGCACCACACGTCGGGACAGTAGGCCTCCAAGACCGCACCTTTTGAGTCCTGTATGGGGGAAGGGTGATAAGGTTTTTGGGGAGCGCTCAGCGCGACTACTGGCTGCTTCATCACGGACGATCCGGTTGCTGACGACTACTTCCCCGACGACGACTTCTTCCCCGACGTCCACGACCTCCTCGACGACATGGCAGGCGAGGACACTGATCCCAAGTCCAGCGCTTCTGTTGTTGCTGTGCAGTACGTGTTCTTCTTCTTTCTGTTACAAGTCCTTCTATAGTTCTTGGCTCTAGTTTCTGCCCTACGTATGTTAGGTTCTATGTCGTATAAGAAACTTCATCTAGTGTCTGTTCTAGATGTGTTTAGTTCAAGTTCATATATGCAGACGATGTTTACCTACTCTCTGTCAGATTGCATGACTTGCTTTATATTTGCTATTTTAGTCATGCTTTATCTAGTATTTCTGTTAGCAAAATTATTTGGTAAATTGCTCACATTTCCAACAATCCAAAAACCTTATTATAGGCAATTTACCCCAAGTGGTTTTGCTGCTTCCATGAGACCTCCTATGTTTGAGGGTATCCACTATAAGAGGTGGCGCGTGAGAGCAGTCTTATGGTTTCAAACCATGAGTTGCTATGACGCCACTCTTGGCAGACCTGAAGGAGAACTTGATGCCCAACAGGCACAAGCTTTTCAGAAAATGGATACCATGTTTAAGGCTGCTCTCTTGAGTGTTCTTGGTGAGAACATAGTTGATGCTTATGCGTCAATTGATAATGGAAAAGATATGTGGGATGCACTCGAGGCCAAGTTTGGGGTCTCGGATGCTGGCACTGAGCTGTACATCATGGAGCAATTCTATGACTACAGGATGACTGAAGAGTGCTGCGTGATTAAGCAAGCTCATGAGATACAGTCATTTGCTAGAGAACTTGAGCACTTCAATTGTATCCTACCGGACAAGTTTATTGCCGGAGGTATCATCACTAAGCTTCCTCCCACACGGAGGAACTTTGCTACATGACTGAAGCATAAGAGGCAGGAGTTTTTCGTTCCGGATCTCATTGGTACTCTTGATGTGGAAAAAAAGGCAAGAGCAAAGGACAATCGTGCTCGAGGTATTGAGGGAGGTTCTAGTGCCAATCTGGTACAGAATAAGAACTTTCAGCCCCACAAGTTCAAGAACAAGGGCAAGTTTGATGGTAAAGCAAAGTTTGATGGGAAGAACAAGGTTGTGCAGCACACGAACTTCAAGAAGAAGAATGACAAGAAGAAAGGTGCTTGTCATGTGTGTGGAGATCCTGATCATTGGGCTCCTAGTTGCCCCAATCGCTATGACAAGCGTCATCCTGGAAAAGGCGGCAAGACCGCTAATGTTGTCATTGGAGACACTGACATGAAGGATGATGAATATGGTATATTTCCCACTATTCTTTTAGTATGTCATTCTCCTGATTGGTTGATTGACACGGGTGCTAATGTGCATGTATGCGGTGATATTTCCATGTTTTCGTCTCATCAGACCGCAGGGACTTCAACCGTGCTGATGGGCAACGGTTCAAGTGCTTCTGTTCGTGGTGTTGGCACGGTCGATCTAAAGTTTCCTTCGGGGAAGATCGTGCGGCTGAAGAACATGCATTATGTCCCCTCCGTCAATAAAAATCTTGTTAGCGGATGTCTTCTGTGTAGAGATGGCTACAAGCTTGTCTTTGAGTCGAATAAATTTGTAATCTCCAAGTATGGAACCTTTGTTGGTAAAGGCTATGAGTCAGGAGGCATGTTTCATTTATCCTTATCAGACGTTTGCAATAAAGTTGTTAATCATATTTGCAACAATAGTGAATCAAATGTGTGGCATTCACCTCTTTGTCATGTTAACTTTGGTTGCATGTTGCGACTAGTGAAGTTGAACTTAATCCCTAGTTTCACCACTGTCAAGGGATCTAAGTGTCAAGTGTGTGTGCAAGCTAAGCAACCTCGTAAGTCTCACGTGACTGCGGAGATGAGAAATCTTGCACCACTAGAACTTATACATTCAGATCTATGTGAAATGAATGGTGTTTTGACAAAAGGTGGAAAGAAATATTTCATGACGTTAATTGACGAGTCCACTAGATACTGCCATGTGTATCTTCTGAAATCTAAGGATGAGGCTTTGAATTTTTTCAAGATCTATAAAGCTGAAGTGGAAAACCAACTTGATCGAAAAATCAAGAGGCTTAGGTCCGACCGTGGTGGAGAGTATTTTTCCAATGAATTTGATGCTTTTTGTGCGGAACATGGTATAATCCATGAGAGGACGCCTCCCTACTCACCTCAGTCAAATGGGGTGGCCGAAAGAAAGAACCGTACTCTAACTGATTTGGTTAACGCCATGTTAGACACATCGGGTCTCTCCAAGGCATGGTGGGGGGAGGCGATATTGATTGCTTGTCATGTCCTAAACCGAGTTCCCATAAAGAACAAAGAGATAACTCCATTCGAGGAATGGGAGAAGAAAAGTTTAAAGCTCTCTTATCTACAAACCTGGGGTTGTTTGGCGAAAGTCAATGTGCCAATTCCAAAGAAACGGAAACTGGGACCAAAAACTGTGGATTGTGTTTTCCTAGGATATGCTTTTCATAGCATTGGCTATAGATTCTTGGTTGTAAAATCTGAGGTACCTGACATGCATGTCGGTACGATCATGGAGTCAAATGATGCGACTTTCTTTGAAGATATCTTTCCCATGAAGGATATGGCTACCTCATCTAATCAGGAGATGCCTAGTTCATCGAATCAGGAACCAGTTACAATTACCGAACCTGCCATTTCGATGGAACACTTTGAAAGTCCTGTGGAGGAAAACAATGAAGTTCCTACTAGGAGCAAGAGACAGAGGACTGCAAAGTCCTCTGGTGATGATTTTCTTGTGTATCTCATAGATGACACTCCCAGTTCTATTTCGGAGGCCTATGCATCGGAAGATGCTGACTACTGGAAGGAAGCGGTTCGTAGCGAAATGGATTCCATCTTGGCGAATGAAACTTGGGAGATAACTGATCGTCCTTATGGGTGCAAACCTATAGGATGCAAATGGGTATTCAAGAAGAAGCTTAGGCCTGATGGTACTATTGAAAAGTACAAGGCTCGGCTCTTGGCAAAGGGTTATACCCAAAAGGAAGGTGAAGACTTCTTTGATACTTACTCACCTGTGGCTCGACTGACCACTATTGGAGTTCTACTTTCACTAGCTGCCTCACATGATCTTCTCGTTCATCAAATGGATGTTAAGACTGCTTTCCTAAATGGAGAGTTGGATGAGGAAATTTATATGGAACAACCAGATGGTTTGTAATAGATGGTCAAGAAGGGAAAGTGTAAAAGTTGCTGAAGTCTTTGTATGGACTCAAGCAAGCACCCAAACAGTGGCATGAGAAGTTCAAAAGAACTTTAACAGCTGCAGGCTTTGTTGTGAACGAAGCTGACAAATGTGTGTACTATCGCCATGGTGGGGGCGAGGGAGTTATGCTTTGCTTGTATGTTGATGACATACTGATTTTCGGAACAAATCTAAATGTTATTAAGGAGGTCAAGGACTTCCTATCTCACTGTTTTGAGATGAAGGATTTAGGAGTGGCTGATGTCATTCTGAACATCAAGTTGTTGAGAGACGATGATGGTGGGATTACATTGCTTCAATCTTACTATGTGGAAAAGATTTTGAGTCGCTTTGGCTACAGTGACTGGAAGCCCTCTCCAACACCATATGATGCTAGTGTGTTGCTTCGAAAGAATCGAAGAATTGCTAGAGACCAATTGAAATATTCACAGATTATTGGCTCGCTTATGTACTTAGCCAGTGCTACCAGACCTGACATCTCTTTTGCTGTTAGCAAACTGAGTCGGTTTGTTTCAAAACCAGGAGATGTGCATTGGAAAGCTCTAGAGAGAGTTTTGCGTTATTTCAAAGGCACTGCGAATTATGGAATTCACTACACTGGGCACCCAAAGGTGCTTGAAGGGTATAGTGACTCAAACTGGATCTCAGATGCTGATGAGATAAAGGCCACGAGCGGATATGTATTCACTCATGAAGGTGGCGCTGTTTCTTGGAAGTCTTGCAAGCAGACCATCTTAACGAGGTCAACAATGGAAGTAGAACTCACATCACTAGATACAGCTACGGTCGAAGCAGATTGGCTTCGTCGGCTCTTGAATGACTTGCCGGTTGTTGAGAAACATGTACCGGGTATCCTTATGAACCGCGATAATCAAACTGTGATCACAAAAGTGAACAGTTCAAAGGATAACATGAAGTCATCAAGACACGTTCAGAGAAGGTTAAAGTCTGTCAGAAAAATGAAAAACCCCGGAGTTATTGCATTGGGTTTTATCCAAACGTCTAAAAATCTGGCAGATCCTTTTACTAAGGGTCTATCACGTAATGTGATAGATAATGCATCGAGGGAGATGGGAATGAGACCCACAATATGAGTTGTCCACAGTGGTGACCTATTCTTTGTGATCGGAGATCCCGTGAATTAGATGTGGAAGACAAGCTGTTGGTCAACTGAGCGGAGAGTATCCTTACTGTTAAAAATACCACTCCATGAAGATGCAATACCCTCCTAATTTGCATGGCAGGTTGATGTATATCTTAATGTGTTCTAAGTGGCTTTTTGAAGCAGGGATGTTGTCCTGCAGAACATCTTTTGAAGAACACACCTATATGAGTCTGATTGTTAAACTCGCAATCTATGAGAGTAGGGTTCTCTCTAGTAAACTCATGAAAGGTCACGGAGTATGACACATAAGCTCCACCCGCGGGGAAGACCCACGGTAGCCACATATCGATCAAGGCTTTATGTGAAGATAGATTCGCAGAAAACTTGCAGTTCCAGGCCCAGTCCACTGTTCAAGTTGCGTACTAGTGTAGCATAGAGTTCTAGGTGGAAGTTCAACTTAACAGTCTCCACTGCAGTACCGGTATATAAAACAGTGTTTTGGAACCAAAGGCAAATTTCTATGTGCCTCTGGGATCTGATGGGGGATTGCTGGAATTTAGTCTATTTTGGGCAGCCCAATAACTATTTCAGAAATTCCTAAATAAATCCTAGAGGCCCACTTAGCCCATTTGTGCAAGGCAAGAGATACTACTAATGTTTAGTCCCACATTGCTAGTTGAGTGGGAGTTGGACCTCCTTATAAGGGAGGTTCTTTCCCCACTTGTATGAGCATGAGAACAAGAGGGACATCCACGCGCGCTCCTCCTCCGCCGCCCGCCTCGCCATGCCTCGTCGCGCCGCGCCACGGGTTGCGGGAATGAGCCGAGCCGATGTCTAAATTTTTGCCATGCACTACGGGTATATGAAAGGTCACTCGAAAGCTGAAACATTTTTTCTGTAGTGGACACTGAATCCGAACGGCACGCCTCTTCGGCTGCTGCATGTTCGTTTCGTCTCCCTCATTCCCTTCAGCTCCCGGCGCAGCCTATTGCCTCCTTCTCTTGCGCCTATAAAAGGGAGGTCGCTCCTCTCAGAGAGACACACCAGAACTACTCTTTCCCTCGCCATCGGTTCCATCTCTGAGCTGCTGCTGTCTTCCTCATCCCGACTTGCGGCGTGCACCGCACGTCGGGACAGTAGGCCTCCGAGACCACACCTTTTGAGTCCTGTACGGGAGAAGGGTGATAAGGTTTTTGGGGAGCGCTCAGCGCGACTACTGGCTGCTTCATCACGGACAATCCGGTCGCTGACGACTTCTTCCCCGACGTCCACGACCTCCTCGACGACATGGCAGGCGAGGACACCGATCCCAAGTCCAGCGCTTCTGCTGTTGCTATGCCGTATGTGTTCTTCTCCTTTCTGTTACAAGTCCTGCTACAGTTCTTGGCTCTAGTTTCTTCCCTACGTATGTTAGGTTCTATGTCGTATAAGCAACTTCATCTAGTGTCTGTTCTAGATGTGTTTAGCTCAAGTTCATATATGCAGACGATGTTTACCTTCTCTTTGTCAGATTGCATGACTTGCTTTATATTTGCTATTTTAGTCATGTTTTATCTAGTATTTCCGTTAGCAAAATTATTTGGTAAATTGCTCACATTTCCAACAATAATAACAACCAGAAAGAGCACAGCAGCTACTAAACCGTTTTATCCCTGCTGCATCCATCTACAAAATGGGCCTTGTGATTTCAGCATCGCGTTCGATCAGTGCGAGTACTCGGCGGCCTCCTTGTTCCACGAAAGGTACGCTGGGTCCCCGAGGGCCCTGAACAAAACCCAACCTCACATTGATTTGCTGCTTTTTACAATGAATTATCTGCACATAAACATGTATACTTGTTATTCGAAAATGACATGTCAGATACTAGTGTTTACCTTGGCTTGACGACGTAGAGGACGACGAAGCCCATGGCGAGGAGGAGGCAGATGCCGCCGACGGCCACGTAGGCGACGCCGATGAAGTTGTTCTTGCCGCCGATCCACGATGCCGTCGACAGCACCACCGCCTTGGTGCCCCCGAAGCTGTACGTGTTGTAGTTGTTCTGGATCGCCACCGTGATCTTGTCGCTCGCCATGATGTCCGTCTCAATCCGCCCGTACAGTTTCCTGAACGTCGGCAGCGCCGCCGTCCGCATCCACACGATCAGGTCCTCCTGCTCACTCAGCTGTTACAAAATTTCAACGAATGCAGCCCAAGTTCAGAATGCCGCGTCAGAAGCTGTTATATCTGCATGCACTTGGTGGCATACAGGTAGCTTGTCGTTGAGGTTGCCGCCGCCGATGAGGCCGCCCTTCTGGAAGTTGACGGGGAAGACGTTGCTGCCGAACTTGTTGTTCTTGTCGCTGGCCCAGGCGATGTCCTTCTTGTTCACCGTCACCGACTTCTTGTTGACGGAGAAGGCATAGGTGTCGTTGAAGAGGCTCCAGGCGATGAGGCCGCAGGGCACGATGAGGGAGCCGTCGCCGGTGGTGGCCTCCGGGTCGCAGGCCTTGATCACCGCCTGGGGGTCCTTGTAGTCCTTGTCGCGCAGCTGCTGGTCGCTCCGGCTCTTGACGTACCGCCGGTGGTTCTGGTAGAAGTTCTCCAGCTGGTAGTAGACGTGTATGGGGCCTTTCATCGGCTTGGGCACCTGAACACAAAGACGCCCAGCTGTTATCTTCAGGGCTGCCTCTGTTCAAGTTCAGGCGCATTTCTGAATGAGAAGATGTGTCTCTGAATCGCACCGTGATCTTTCTGGTGCACGCCTTATTGGCCTTGGAGTCCTGGATGAACCCGATCTTGTCGCTGGCGGTGACACACTCCTCATCGTATCGATCTATCAATTCAACAATCTGCATTTTGCAATATTATCAGATTAGGGAGCAGCAGAGATGAAATGCATTTTGTTCATATAGCACTGCAACTGCATTTGTCTGAAAAATTTTTTTACCTCCTGCGACGCTGACAGGGACGCGAGCCCTATCGGGACGAAGATGATGCCGATGAGCGAGAAGGCGCCGATGACCTATATATCAATCGACGGTTTCATGTTACTACATTCAGGTTGACAAAGATGTAGCGCTGGATCGATGTTACGTTTGCAATGACCATCACAAGAGAAACAAAATGGAGTAATAATTAAATCGTACGATTCCGGGAGTTAGCAACGGCTTGCATGCCGGGAGCTCCTGCTGCGTGAATTTAGAATCTGCCAAAACGGAACGGAAATTTAATCAGTCGCAGGAACACACGCGCCTGCATTTTTGTTTCTCTCGGCAAAATAGGGAAATCAAATCAAAGAATGCGGCACAATCATGGTGACATACACTTGGGCTTGTTGGCCGAGGCCCCGCTCTCCGACCCTGACACACTCATCTGCGCACGCACGCACGCACGCACGGAAGAAGATCCACCAGATCGATCGATAGGCGGCCGTAATCAATATCAGTATCCAACGGAATCACACGTTTATGCCAGCCCTGATCGGGGGCCGGACGAGGAGGAGATCATACATACCAAACCAATTACCTGATCGGCGACGGGCAGAGCGGCACGCGCGCAGGCGAGTCGGGTGCGGTCGTGGTCGTGATCGCTACCCGGGCGGCGGCCGGAGGAGGAGGGGGTTCCGGGCTCCGATCGATCGCCGTCGTCGTCTCCGCGCGGTTTGGCTGGTTGCACGCGAGGGGTGGGGTGGGTGGTTGGTTGGTTACCTCGTACGCGTCCGTCCGTCCGTCCCAGTCGTGCGAGCTGGCTGGAATGGCGGAACGGAACTTGGCCACCCGCTGCCACGTCGCGCGGGCCTCCGCCGTCTACGTCTACGCACCGGGCCGCGAGTGGCTACCGCTGCGCTGCGCTTGCACGGATGCTATTTTTGCCTCGTGCTGGCGACGGACGGGGAAAGAGATGAGCCCTGCTGCTGTCTGTGCGCGGCTTTCTCTGCTGCATGATGATGCATGACAGCGCCGCGATAGCAACGCTCTGAAAAATAATGTTCTGAGTTATGACACGCGCGCGGTCACGGCGGCGCTGGCGCGCTGCGGGCAGGCGTGACGGCGACACGCCGGACGGGGATGGCCGTGTTTGTATGATTGATGCCCCACAGACTCCGGCGACTCGGGAGAGCCGTTCGCCGCAAAGAGACGGTGGAGCGATCGAGGTGCGTGCATGCATACGCCAAGGTTCAGGACCGAACAACACCAAGATTTTCGCGCGTCGATTTGCAACATGTGTAACAAACTAGGGCATCTTCAACGGCAACCCGCAAATTTTCTTCCACATTCGTCCGCGAACACGGATGCAGGAGGCCAAATCCCACCGTAGCCAAATACATTTTAACAACAGTTTGACTCAACCGGGTGAAATTCGTTTAAACACGGCCGAATCTCATATCATATAAAATGAAAGATTTCATTACATTTACATCAACTAAGCGGTGGGGCGGCGGCTGCGGCTCCCGTTCCCGTGTCCGGCAACTAAGTGGTGCGGCGCCGGCAACTCTGAATGTACATTTAATACCTTATCTAAATGGCCGCCGGCGCGGCAACATCCGTTCCGCCTCGGCGCTCTTCAGCTCTGCCTTCGAAGACCCGGAAAGTGAAGTTGTCCGCCTCCACGAAGTCGCAGAGCGATTAATCGGTCGCCGATGCAGAGCCCACCAGGCTTGGCATCGACAGGAGGGAAGGAGCAGTGGCCTTTCAAGGACACGAGCGACGGCGGCCTATCGTGCACTACGTACTCTTCCTCGCTGTCGACGGCATCTGCGGACGTGTCAGCTTCATGGTCGTCGCAGCGGGGCGCGGCCTCGGCGATGTCCTCCTCCTCCTCGTTGGTTTCGCCGAACACCGCCTCATCCACGTCGTCGCACTCCTTGTAGGCGACTGCCACCCGTTGGTAGTACAGCCAGCGTGTGAGGCGGATCTCGCGGGCGGAGCGGTAGGACTCGAGCAACTTCTCCTGCCCCGCTAGGTTCGAGACCGGCGCGACCACCCTGCCGGCGGCGAGCTGCTCCTCCACTTGCGCGTGCTCCTCGAGGAGGTGGTAGTTGTAGGCGGCGTCAACCTACGCCTCCCGGAAGTACTCCTCCCGCACCATGTCCATGTAATGGGCACGGGCCTTGCCGATGTTCAAGGTGCAATGCACCAGCAAGGGTGGCGCGGAGGAGTAGGGTGGCGCCGGTTTGTCGTTGGCGGCGTCCTTCATTGGGATGTCGTCGTCCTCCAGCCGCCTAGCCGTCCAATGTTTTACACATTTGTTGATTTGAAGCCTGAGGTGCACTTTGTCATTCGATCTCTATGGGCCCACTCAACAGAGACACACCAGCCATGTCCTCTGCTTTGGCATATTCTGCGCGAGGCTGATTGGGTCGTCCTAGTAAGTAAAACTTTGGACCCAATCGACAAGTTTAAAAACGCATATCTACGAACTTTGGCTAGGATAGTTCTCCCCCTTTCGCAAATCCATCATGGCCGGCCGCGATGATAACCTAGAAATATTCGTCGGGGGATAGATGATAACCTAGAAATGTTCGTCGGGGGAAATCTAGGCTTCAGGTAAACCCGGGCATGGGCAGCCCGGCCCGATGACCCGGCCAGAGCCCGGCCCGAAAAACCCGGGCCGGGCTTGACATTCGGGCCGGGCTCGGGCTTTGTTTTTCAGCCCGAAAGATAGTTCGGGCCGGGCTCGGGCTTCAATTTTTCCGTATTTCGGGCCGGGCTTTCGGGCTTCGGGCCGGGCTTGCACGTGCGCGTACTAAAAAACAGCATTCGGGCCGGGCTTTCGGGCTTTGGGCTTGATTTTGGGCCGGGCTCGGGCTTGAAAATGTGGAGTATTTCGGGCTTCGGGCCGGGCTCGGGCTTGAGAAATGAAGGTCGGGCTTTTACAAGCCCGGCCCGAAACCCGGCCCGGCCCGACGTTTGCCCAGGTTTAGCTTCAGGTAGTTTAACAACACTATTCAGAAGCCTCGAATATGCCGTAATCCCTTCTCCACGACGAAACTAGCAAGCTAGCCTAGCCTAGCCTAGCGGACCTCTGTCTATCGATCGATCGATCGATCGATCGGCTGCATGATGAAGACACGAGCGAGAGAGCACATGGGAACGAAAAAGGCACAGATATCCTGCAACTGCAATGCGTTCTCGAGTCAGATTTTGGCTTCCCTTTCGCTCTTGGCCGTCCGTCCAGAAAGGGTGTCTGCGTCCCCGTCGATTCCTTGGGGTTTTTGTTTGCTAACCATTGGTTAACATGCTCACATTCCGATGCCAAATAGCCTAGGTATTTCTATTGATTTTCATAGCTAGGTCAAGAACGCTACTTGCTACTAAAGGCTATAAGGCTGGTCACAGTGGGGAGGAACTTAGGATTAACATCACATACTCCAATACAACTTTACTTATGTGACATGTATTTAATGAAGAGAGAGGTGCTTGTGGTAACTAGCTAAGTTACCGGAACATCACACACTCCAAGAAACAATGAGTCAGGTGTAGCATGTAATTAAATCGATGATTCGTGCGGTTGGTTAGTTAAGCAGAGAAGACGCTTTATGCTGCCAAATGTGGTCGCTCGATCAAAACTCTCGGTGTAAAAAAAAACACAGTAATCAGTTAGTCCTGCATGCTAATCCCCGGGTTAGTTTGGACATGGAAAATGCGTTAGTCAGCTAGCTGACAGATTCTTGATCACAAGGTCAGAACTCGGAACAAATTAAATAACTCACACCGCCGTCATATGACACATTCAATTATCGTTAATCTCTACGATTTCTCCACATGACATGGAGCAAAGCCGTACTATATTTGCAAGGCACTCATTGACTATCGCTTTAGCAATACATGGAATAAAACTAGACTGCTACTTGCGCCGTTCCAGAGAAAACAAAGGTGTTTTCTCCGGCCGGCCGCCGGCAGTTGGTCACGAAGAATTCTCCACACGGGGAGCTTACTCCGACTGGAATCATTCGCGGGTGCCCTTCACTATATATATCGAGCGACAGCGCGCCTCTCTGCCCCATCAGATCAGCTCCAGAGCAAAGTCATCTTCTGCCAAGGCAGGCAGCGTAGCTACTAGCCAGCCAAGCACCATTTCTGCAACACGAGCTCCGTTTCTTCCTGCAGCTCTGCCCCGGCCCCGGGCACGTACAGAAGCAGAGCAGCGTCCTATTACTGTTTCGGCATGGGTTCCCCTGCTCGTACCAGCAGTAACAGGAGGAGCGCGTGGGCGTTCATCGCCGTGCTGCTGCTGCTGCTGGTCCTGCTCCGCTGCCCGCCGTGCCAGGGCCGCAAGCTGCTGGTGGCGGAGGAGCAGGGCGGCAAGGTGATGCACTTCGAAGGCGGCCTGGTGCTCATAGTGTCGCCGAGCCCCCATGGCGGCGACAACGATGGCGGCAAGGTGGCATCGGCGCCGAGAGGGTTCTCGAGGGCCGCGCGGTCGATGCGGTCCGTGCCCAGCCCCGGCGTCGGGCATTAGCCAGGCTCGGTTCTTTCTTCCCCCGTCTCCTTCCGGAGAAGAGAAGTTTGGCCCTGTTTACAGGGACCGGAGCTCTGCTTCTGGGTCGCCGTCATCGTCGTCGTCGCTTTGTTTGTTCCTCGGCTTGAACTTTTTTTGGCTTTGAGATACTGTCCTAGTATAGAGCTTAAATGAATTATGAATGAATGGTCCTTTTTCCAATGGGGAAGGGTCTCGCGTGTGTTTGTGCATGTATTGTAAGCAGCTGCGTGATGCGCCCTGAATTTTAACGAGGTCGACTGATTCAAGGAAATCTCAGTGTCAACGTCACTCATGTGTCAGCTGCATGAGCCAAGTGTTCCGTGGCATTCCGTTGCATACTCCACTGCTTTGTCGTCCTCTCAATGATGTCTTCGGCACATGTGTCCAACCTTGCCGTAATCTTTGCAAGATAACTTGTATTCCTATATTAATTAAGGAAAAAATGAAAGAGAAGAGATGTCTTGTACCCGAGGAGTACCCACACGCATGGACCTTTTGCACTTTCGTCGTTGCCTGAACACAAGAGGAGTGCCCACTTCCACTTTGCTTACGTTTGGTAGGACATTTTGAAAAGGACACGTGTGCAACCAAAAGGAATGTACGTATTATCACATGATAAATAATGTGCTAGGCCAACTCCGTCGGTTCACCAAAACGGGCACCAAAAAATTTACATGAACGGAAATAGGGGTGGCCTTCATCCAATTGAAGTCACCAAATGTCTGGTCAAACTTAAACGAATATTTAAAATAACATTTTTGTTAGAACTCATCTAGATGAGATATAGTTTGGTCTCATTCACCTTTTATAGCCATTGGATGTGATGCTATAAGATGCGTGTGTGCTGACGTGGGTTGTATCTGTTCCTGTTTTCGATGTGAATGAGACCAAATTATATCTCATCTAGATGAGTTCTAGGTACTCCCTTAAAATAAAATGGACGGAATCCTTGCAAACGGGGCGATATTTATTAATTTCGGTATATTTCACAACCAAAAGTACGAAATTCCACAAAGTTTCACTTAAACCAAACTACTTTTTTTTTTAAAAGTAGTCTAACCTACACAAGTTAACGGCCGGTGACCTAGTAAGCATGGCCTTTGTAGCCGCTGGCACCTCCACCGGCGAAAAGGCCAGTCAGGACTCAGGTGTCACGGCAGGCCTGATCGCCCTCGCGGTGAGCTCATGGCACAGCCGCTCGGCCTCCTCCTCCTGGACGCAGAGCCTTGGCCTCCTCCAGTCAGATTTTGGCGTCGCTTTCGCTCTTCACCGTCCGTCCAGAAAGGTGTCTACATCTCGGTCGGTTCCTTGGGTTTTTGCTCGCTAACCATTGGCTGACATGCCCACATTCCGATGCGAAATAGCTTGGCTTCTATTAATTTGCAATAGCTAGGTCAAGAGGATCCTCTACCAGGGAGTTGATATACTTAATCAGTGCTACTAATAAAGCCTATGACTCGGGTGTAGCACATATACTTAAACCGATATGATTCGTGCGGTTTGTGTTAGTTAAGCAGAGGAGACGCTTTATGCTGCCAAATGTAGTCTCTCGATCGAAACTACCAGTAATCAGTTACTCCTATGTTAGCGTCCAACTCGGTCTAGCCTACATTCACTCGCGTTCTGGACGTTTATGCACACATGGGTCAGCATTCAGCGGAGAGTCCACTCCATCCCAAAAGCCCGGACTAAAATGAGAAAGAAATCTCTCCCTTATAAGCTGGTCATGGCCTCCTCCTGCAAGCAAGGTGGGACTAAACCGAGCCAGCCTCCACCGGTGGACAGCAGCCCTAACATCCCATCCCCCTGAGAAGCCCCTCAGGAAGGCATGGCGATGCTGGCTCTGATTCCAGATGTTAGCGTCCAACTCGGCCTAGCCCACATGGTGTCAGGAACCTGACCTTGGGCAGTGCTAGTGACTTTAGTCCCACCTCGGATATGGAAGGAGGCTAGGAGCTCCTTCTAAGGGAGAGTGCCACACTTCCTTCAGGCCGGTCTTTTGGGATGTAGTGGGCTTTCTGCTTGTAGTGAAGTGTCCGATGCGCACTGAAAACGCGCCCGAACATATGCCAATGGACTGGGAGCTGGGCCTAGGCTGCTAACAAGTGATATCAGAGCTGGGCCCCACGCCACCCTAAGGGAGGCTTCCCTGGGGGGGGTGTCAGGAACCTGACCTTGGGCAGTGCTAGTGACTTTAGTCCCACCTCGAATATGGAAGGAGGCTAAGAGCTCCTTATAAGGGAGAGTGCTACACTCCCTTTAGACCGGTCTTTTGAGATGTAGTGGGCTCTCTGCTTGTAGTGAAGTATCAGATGAGCACTGAAAACGTCTGAACATATACCGATGGACCTAGGCTGCTAACATCCTACATGCTAAACCCCAGGTTAATTTGGACATAGAAAATGCATAGTCAGCTGGTTGACAAGTTCTTGATCATAAGGTCAGAACCACTGCAGTTAAGTAACTAATCCATGCATGTCATCGCCGGCAGATAGTAACAAAAACGCCATTTCGGCGGCCGGACAGCCTTTTCTCCACATGACATGGAGCCAAGCCATTCTCTATATTCACGAGGAACTAATTGACTATCGCTTTAACAAAACATGGAATATAAACTAGACTGCTACTTGCGCCGTTCCAGAGAAAACAAAGGCGCTCTCTTCTCTCAGGCCGGCCGCCGGCAGTTGGTCACGAAGAATTCTCCACACGCACACGGGGAGCTTAACTGGAATCATTCGCGGGTTTCACTATATATATCGGGTGAGAGCGCGCCTCTCTGCCCCATCATCAGCTCCGGAGCAAGTCATCTTTTGCCATTTGCCAAGGCAGGCAGCGTAGCTACTAGCTAGCCAAGCACCAACCCAGTTCTCCAACGTGAATGGGCTCCATTTCTTTCCTCGGTTCGTGTGATCGTGTCCAGTACAGAAGCAGAGCATCGTCATCCTACGGCCCCGGCATGGGTTCGCCTACCCGCACACGCCCAAGCAGCAGCAACAAGAGGGGCGGCGCGCCGTCGACGCGGCTCGTGTGGGCGTTCTTCGCCGTGCTGCTGCTGGTCCTGCTCCGCTGCTCGCCGTGCCGAGGCCGCAAGCTGCTACTGGAGGAGCAGAGCGGCGAGGTGATGCACTTCGAAGGTGGCCTGGTGCTCAAAGTGTCGCCGAGCCCTGGCGGCGACAAGGTGGCATCGGCGGTGGCGGCGGCGGCGCCGCGAGGGTTCTCGAGGGCCGCGCGGTCCATGCGGTCTGTGCCGAGCCCGGGCGTCGGGCATTAGGCAGGGTCGGTGATTTCATGGTCTTTGCAGTTGCAGGGGTGCTCTCTGCCTCTGCGTCTGCATCGTCGTCGTGGTGGTCTTCTTCGTCGCTTTGTTCATCGGCTTGAACCATTTCGCTTTCAGATACAGTACATAGGGCGTGTATGAATGAACGGTCCTCCGAACGGGGAGGGAAGGGTCTCGCGTGTGTCTGTGCATGTGCTGTAACCAGCTGCGTGATGCATCCTGAGTTTTAACAAGGTCGATTGATTCAAGGAAATGTCAGTGTCAGCTGCATGAGCCAAGTGTTCCGTGGCACTCTGTTGCATACTCTACTGCATTGTCGTCTTCTCAGTGAATGTTTACGACACATGTGCCCAATCTTGGCGTAATCTTTGCAGGATGACTGGTACTTCCTCTGTTCATAAATATAAGAAGTTTTAGAGATTTCAATACAGAAGCAAAATGAATGAATCAACAAGTATTATATAATTAAGAAAAAAGGAATGAAAACTTTCGTCGCTGCCTAGCCACAAGAGTGTGCCCACTTTGCTTACGTTTGGTAGGACACTTCGAAAGGTACTAGTAGTCGCACGTGGGGCACATAGTTTCTCGCTAACATGTCCAGCTAAGTATCGTTTCCTTTATGGAGACGTCGTGTTTGAAGAACCTTTCTCGTAGCCTATGTGTTGTCAAAAGTTGGTTGGTACAGATGGTTACTGAAGTGCATCATCGATCGCTGTTTTGATCGCTTCAGGATATTTTTTTCTTTCTTCTTTTTCTTTATGCGTCCAGGCATTAGCTTCGGTCTTATTTGACTTGCTATTTGTTGGCGTGATTTTGTGTGTGTGCGTGTGTCGGCTATGTGCATCCTAGCTATGTAGAGGCCAGGTGTATACTCCTGATGATTGTATCCCTCGATGCTGCATTATGGGTCAATAAAAAAACACCCTTTATCGAAAAAACATGTCCAGCTAAAAAGAAAGAATTTCAACAGAATTTCAATTAAATTTCCGATATTTCACATATTTCGGTGGGGTCTAAATTACTTGTAACCCCGGAATTTTGAGCCAGATTCAATCTAAAATTCAAATTAGGTTAACATTCATGAAAGTTTATTGAATTTTTAAAACTCAAAATCTGAAAGGATTTCTGAAATTTCACATACTTTGGTGACGTCCGGAAGTTTTTCATTTCCGCAACTAAAAACCTTGAGATTACAAATAGTCAAATAATATGTTAGGGCAACTCCATCGCAGTTCATGAAAACGGACACCATAACATGTCCATGAGCACATCCGGACATGTCCGCAAACAGAAATAGTAACCAAATTTTGGTCAAATTCAATCGAATATTTAACAAAAGTGGATGAATTTTATGCAAACCGGATAATATTTGTTAAATTTCTTAAACAACCAAAAGTAACAATTTTTTAAATCACTTAACGAAGTTAAAAAAAATAGTCTAAACTACCGGAGGTACCGGACGATGACCTGGTAGGCATGGCCTCCAAGGCCGCTGGCACCTCCATCGTGGTCTTCGCGGCAGCCCTAGTCGGCTGCTGCAGTGCGCTTGCGGCCGTTGGCCTCTTCCGCCCGGCACGAGCCTTGGCCTCCTCGAGTTAGATTCTGGCTTCCCTTTGGCTCTTTGCCGTCCATCCAGGAAGGTGTCTGCGTCTTGGTGGATTCCTTGGGTTTTTGCTTGCTAACCATTGGTTAACATGCCCACATTCCGATGCGAAATAGCCCAGGTATTTCTATTTATTTTCATAGCTAGGTCAAGAAAGCTACTCATAATAACCAGCGCTACTAAAGCCTATAACTCAGGTGTAGCATATGCTTAAATCGATGATTCGTGCACTCAGTTACTTAACAGAGGAGACGCTTTATGCTGCCAAATGTAGTCTCTCCGGAGACTCTCGGTGTAAACACGAGTAATCAGTTACCCCTGCACACTAATCCCCGGGTTAATTTGGACACCGAAAATACAACAAGTCAGCTGGTTGACAAGTTCTTGATCATAAGGCCAGAACCAGTTAAGTAACTAATCCATGCATGTCATCGCCGGCACATAGTAACAAAATGCCATTTCGGCGGCCGGACAGCATTTTCTCCACATGACATGCATGGAGCAAAGCCATACTCTATATTTACGAGGAACTTATTGACTACCGCTTTAACAAAACATGGAATAAATCTAGACTACTACTTGCGCCGTTTGAGAAATAAGCAAAGGCCGGCCGCCGGCAGTTGGTCACGAGGAATTCTCCGCACGGCGAGCTTTGATTGGAATCATCCGCGGCACCATGTATATATCGGGCGTGAGCAGCGTAGGCAAGAACCAGCCACATTTCTCAACACGATCGAGCTCCATTTCCTCCTTGAGCTCGGGTGATCGTGTCCAGTACAGAAGCAGAGCAACGTCCTACGGTCTCGGTATGGGTTCTCCTACCCACACTCGCCGTGGCAGCAGCAGCAACAAAGGTGTGCTCGTGCCGGCGTTCCTCGCCGTGCTGCTGCTGGTCCTGCTCCGCTGCTCGCCGTGCCAAGGCCGCAAGCTGCCGGTGGCGGACCAGGGCCAGGGTGGCAAGCTGATGCACTTCGAAGGCGGCCTGGTGCTCAGACTGTCGCCGGGCCACGAAGGCGAGGCGGCATCGGCGGCTGCGGCGCCGAGGGGGTTCTCGAGGGCCGCGCGGTCGATGCGGTCCGTGCCCAGCCCCGGCGTCGGGCATTAGGCTTGGTCATTGCAGAAAAGTTTTGCGTCTTTGCAACGGAGCTTGAACTTTTTCGCTTCGGATGTGGAGGGGCTGGGTGTGTTTGTGTGTGAGTGTGATGCGTCCTTGATGTTAACGAGGTTGGTCGGTTGGTTGATGGAAATTTGTGTGTCAACGTCGCCGTTCCCCTGTCACTCATGTGTCAGCTGCATGAGCCAAGTGTTCCGTGGCATTCCGTTGCGTGCTCTACTGCTTTGTTGTCTTCTAGATGATGTCTTCGGCACATGTGTCCAACCTTGGCGCAATCTTTGCAAAATGACTTGTACTATAATAATCAAGGAAAAATGAAAGTGAAGAGAACGTCTTCCTAGCCCCGAAGACAGCGGGTGCACACATATGGACCGTTGCACTTTCGTCGTTGCCTGGACACAAGAGAGAGCCCACTTTGTTACTTTTGGTAGGACATTTTTTTAGGGGTTTGGTAGGACATTTTGAAAGGTACTAGTAGTCCCATCCCCCGCAAAAAAAAAAAAGGTACTAGTAGTCCCACGTGGGGCACATAACATGTGCAACTAAAAGGAAAGATATGTATGTGTTCTCTCCGTATCGAAATAAAACAATTTTTTTGATATAAATCTAGATAAAAAATACGCCGTGTCTTATATTGTGATACAGAGGGAGTGTCACATAACAATTGCTAATATGTAGGGCAACTCCGTCCCAGTTCATCAAAATGGTCACCATAAGATGTCCAAGAGCACGTCCGAACGTGTCTGCGAACAGAAATAGAGACGGTCTCCATTAAATAGGGGTCATCACACGTCCGGTCAAGCTCAAACGAATATTTAACAAAAGTGCATGCGAGCCGGATGATATTTATTAAATTTCATATAAAATCAAAAATACAATTTAAAAAAAACTTAAACCAAACAAAATTAAAAACAACTAGTCAACTAGTCTGAACTATGCGAGGTACCGCGCAACTTTCTGGGAGTCAGCTTGGCTAGATGGCATACGACCCAAAGACATTGCTCCCAAAATTTACGACGTCTCCAACAAAAAGAATGGTTCAGTCCACAAGGCATTGCTTAATGGATACTGGATCTCCCAGGTGAAGGTTGCTTCGATCATCTCCTCTGACCACATCGCCCAGTTTGTCCAGGATGGCTACTGGATCTCCCAGGACGGCTGACAGACTCCACCTTCGCGGATGGCCGATGCAACCTTTGTCCAGGAATCAGCGGCCCACCTTCTTTTTCAATGTCGATACACCATTCGGGTTTGGGGCATGATCAAAACTTGGCCTGCACTCCACGATGTCCAGCCCAACGATTGGATTGGTATGGATTCGGTTAAGGATTGGTGGAGTCAGAATGCCACTAAGCGAACTCCGTCGAGGAGGCCGCTTGTCTCCCTGATGATGCTTATCTCCTGAGAAATATGGAAAGAGCGAAATGTTAGAGTTTTCCGCAACATGGCCGTTCCAGTGGGAGTGTTGGTCGCCAAGATCAAAGAGGAATGCTCGTTTTGGAGCCTTGCGGGAGCAAAACATTTGTGTAACATTATGTCGCCAGAGTGATGTACTGTATTTGGCCTTTGGCCATACATTGTTAACATTCTCTCTTAATCAATAAAAATGGCAAATCTTTCGCCTAGGTTCAATAAATAAATAAAAACTATGTGAGGTACCCAGGGGTGACCTTGTAGGCATGGCCTCCGAGGCTGCTGGCACCTCCGTCATTGTCGCCGTTGCCGTCCGAGCAGTCATCCTCATCCTTGCCGTGAACGAAATTAAGGCCCGCCAGATATCACGGCAGCTTGATCGGCGATGAGCGTGCAGCCACCCTCCTCTGCCTGGCGCAGAGCCTTGGCCTATTCTGGCTCCCCTTTGGCTCTTCGCCGTCCATCCACAAAGGTGTCCACGTCCATTCGGGTTTGGTTCGCACTTTCCAGTGAGCCACTCTCCGTCGTGCTCCCGGGTGCCGGCCGCCCCCCATGAACGTGCTATGCAGTGCATGGCTTGGTTCGTGTGGTCAGTGCAGGTAGGATCCAATTGCTTTTCTTTTATATGTGTGAGGGTGCTTTGTGCTATTTTGCAGGGAGCTTGTTGTAAATTCAATTGGTTTATACATGATCTCTTCTGCCGACATACAAAATTACAAATGATACCATAAATCCGTTTTAGAGGAAACCATATACTATTTTTATAGGCCGCGTTTTTGCAGGATCTGCTAGAGTTGCTCTTATGCTGCCAAATGTAGTCGCTCCAAACTCTCGGTTTAAAAAACCATGCAAACAATTTGGACATAGAAAATACATTAGTCAGCTGGTTGACAAGTTCTTGATCACAAGGTCAGAACTAGTTAACTCACACATGCATGCCATCGCCGGCATATAACCATTTCGACTCTCGTTAACCTCGACGAACGTACGTGGAGCGCTAATAGAGTGGGATTTCAGCAGCAATTGGTCACGAAGAATTCTCCACACGGGAGCTTGGAAATTGGAATCATCCGCGGCGCTATATATATAGGGCGAGGGCGCGCCTCTGTGTCCCATCAGCTCGCAGAGCAAGTCATCTTTTGCCAAGGCAGTCAGCGTAGCTGCTAGCAAGCCAAGCACCAGCCCCATTTTTCTCCAACGTACACGAGCTCCATTTTTCTCCCCGAGCAGAGCAGCGTCGTCCTACCGTTTCATCATTCATGGGTTCTCCTTCTCCTACTCGTACCAGCGGTGACAAGAGGGGCGCGTGGGCGTTCCTCGCCGTGCTGCTGCTGCTGGTCCTGCTCTGCTGCTCGCCGTGCCAAGGCCGCGAGCTGCCGGTGGCGGACCAGGGCCGGGGCGGCAAGGTGATGCACTTGGAAGGCGGCCTGGTGCTCAGGGTGTCGCCGAGCCCCGACGTCGAGGCGGCGGAGGCGGCGGCGCCGAGGGGGTTCTCGAGGGCCGCGCGGTCGATGCGGTCCGTGCCCAGCCCCGGCGTCGGACATTAGGCAGGGTCGCCAGTCCCATGGTTTTTCCCGCCGGAGAAGTTTTGCGTCTTTGCATGGATCGGAGCTCTGCTTGTGCGTCGTCGTCGCTTTGTTCCTCGGCTTGAGTATAGAGCGTGAATGAATGAACGGTCCTCCTTGATTTGGAAGGGCCGGGCGTGTTTGTGTGTGAGAACCGCGGTGAGTATGGTGTAAGTAGTTGCATGCGTGATGCATCCTGAATTTTAACGAGGTTTGGTCGATTGATGGAAATTTCAGTGTCGACGATGTCGCCGTTCCCCTGTGACTCACGTCGGCTGCGTGAGCCAAGTGTCCCGTGCCATTCCGTTGCATATTTTACTGCTTTGTCGTCTTCTCAATGATGTTTTCTTTTTGCGAATTTCTACATGATGTTCTCGACCGGTGCACGCGCTCAATCAATCCGGCTTGATTGTGGTGAGCATAAACTTTTAAAGGGGGTGTACCAAAGCAAAACTCTAATTTATTTTGTTCTCTATCGCTAAATAAGCTAGCATCACCATCACGTTGCAAATTGACTCGATCTCGACGTAGGAGTATTTATTAATTAATTAATAATTAAGAAAAAGGAAATAAAAATGGATTGCCTTCTTCTTCTTCTTTGCGGGGAGAAAAGACTTGTCTTCTACTAGCCCTGAAGACAATGGCGCGCACATGCATGGACCTCACTCTGTGCATTTTGAAACCGAACCGAAAAATCATACCGAAAATAAACCGAACCAAACCAATTTTACGGTTTTTATGGTTTCTGGATTTGGTATGGTATGAACTTTTCATACCGTTTTGAACTTTGGTTTTTATGGTATATACCGGAAAACTGAATGGTTAACCGAATAAACCGATGTAAAAATAAATTTATATTTCTTGAGGCAAACAACCATACAAATTACTCATCTTTCTTGTACATGGCTCAAATTCACTACCAAGCACATACATTTTTCTAGTAATATAGTTATTTTTCTCTTTAAAAAATGCTAAGCACGTCCGTAACAATCAAGGGATGAATCAATTCATGCATATATACTTATATATATATAGTTATATAGTATTTGTGTAAAATAGTATGTGTTTTGAGTCATAAATTTGTAAATTGTTACGACGTCATTTTTAAATTCGCGTCAACTTTGGTTATTATGATATATACTGAAACCATTCGCGTCAACTGTATTTTAATTTTATACCATATTTACCAAAGTATTAATATTATACAAATCGAAAAACGTATAAACCGAACTATGTAAACCGAATAAACCAAACACACAGAATGACATGGACCGATGCAACTTTCGTCGTTGCGCGGCCTATCAAATCTCACCTGAGGTTCACCACAAAAAGAGTGACCACCACTTCCCTTCGCCACAAAAGTTTAGCAGCACTTTTTGAAAAGTGCTACTACTAGTCGTCACGTGGGGTGCACAGTTTCTTCAGATACACACTCGCATATGCATGCGACTAAAAGGATGAGCATGTATATCACATACTATGTGTTTGTTTCAAAGAAATGACGTAATATCCTTACTGATATCTGCAACCACGAGAAAGGTTTAGGGGAGCACCGTGCACAACAATGCATGGTGTGCATTGAACAAATGGAGCACAAAGGAACGGAAAAAAAATCTTACGCGACCAGGGTCGCACGTCCTACGTCGTAAGACCCGCTCCAGATAATGACACCTGGAAAATGGACCTCAAAGCATTCTCTCTTTCTTCCTCCTCTGGTCTCTCTCTTTCTCCTCCAGAGCACATCCCTAGCAACATCCAACCTCCGGCAACATCCCCAACACAACTTCTCCATCGCCGCCACTTTTCGTCTCGGCGTCTCCTCCCATGCCGCACCCTTCGAGAACCAGTCGCAGACTCACGGTGTTTCCATGGCCAGCTGGCCACCATCAGCCCAAGACCTCCGCCGCCGCCGGCGCTGCCGTCGCCTCCAGACCAGCTGAGGCGACGCAAGATACTCGCATCGGGGTGTGAAACGAGAAAATGATATAGGGAGGTGGACGGTCTTGAACTCAAGCCCCAAGGGCAGCCGCGAGCCTGTGAATTAGTCGAGGAGGAGAGCGACGGGAGGAGAAACTGAGATGGAAAGAGGCCAAAGGAGGAAGAAAGGGATATGTGCTTTGAGATTCGTTTTTCCAGGTGTCACTATCAGGAGCGGGTCTTACAACACAGGACGTCGCACAAGAATTTTTTTCCCCAACGGAACAGAAACGTCACAAAAAATATAGAGAAATAAATATCTACTAAAATGTTAAGTGGGTGCGCTATTTTTCAGCTAGCAAGTGGAAAAACTATCGCACAAGTAATTATCCGGTGTAAATTGTAACTTGTTTCCTCGTTTGTTGGATCAGCTCAATCCGTGCGCTCTATATTGGTATAGTATAATGGTTGTTTGCATCTACTAATATGTGAATTTCCAGTATGACTCGGGTTTCTTAGGTCTTAATTCCTCGAGGTAATAAGAATTGTTGGACATGATTTTTTGGCAAATTAAGAAGAAAAAATGTGACTGCAAATATTTGTAATGCAATGGGAAAAATGAAATTGATGCTCCAAAAGGCTTTTTTCTCAATGCACTGATTTTTATTCTTATTTTTATCCATACCCACAATACCATTCCATCACATAAAAATTGCACTTAAAAACCTAAGCAATGTTTGTTGCAAAAAATAATAATTTTGAATGTATGCTATTTTTTTGGATTTTACCGTTTGTGGCAGGAGCATCTAAGATCAGGACTAGAATGGCACATTAGTGGATTACATATTCTGTTCGTATAACAGAGTTGACACTTGGACTATAAAAAACAGAGTTGGCACTTGGCAGCCTGATAGTGCTCCTGACTTTGGCTTGGCCTTTTTTTCTAACCTGCCGCCAAATGTAGCCGTCTCGGAACGCTTGGCGCACATACTAATCAGTTGGAGGCTTGGAGCCGACCGAAAAAGCAATGCAAACAGGTCACTGAGGTCAGCTGGTTGAGCCTTGAATTTATAAGGGCATGGCCAACGCTCCATGCTGGAGTGCTGCCCTGCAGTCCACGTTGGATGAAAAGGGGACAGAGAAAAAAGAATGCTGCCTGCAGAGCCAAACTTTCTCTTGCAGAGAAGACTGGTGTTTCAACAAAAAGAAGAAGAAAAGAAGAGGAAAGAGGCAAAATCATATGCAAAGGGTAGTAGAGGACTACATCAAACATGTGCAGCCATGGATTTAGAGGGAAAAGAAGATGACGAGAGAGAGAATATAGGAGGGACCATATGGTGAATGAAGGTGATGTTTAATCTACTTGCTCCTACGTGGATCTTGGGGCATCACCATACCACTTTCTCCATTGTACATGCCCTAAGCACTCACCCATATTGTCGTCGCCGGTGCACATTTCGATTACGCATTACTCCAACCAATCCGTGAGCTGATCTGACAATAAATTACTCCCTCCATCCTACTCCCTTCGTCTACATTTCTTTTTATCCATTTTGATGACAAGTATTTTCGGACGGATGGAGTATATAATATAAGACATTTTTCAAGCCAGTGACGGAGGTAGAGGGTGGCCAGGGTGGGCCATGGCCCACCCTGAGATTTGAAAACAGCCTTTATAGCATAGTAGAAAAGCTAAAAAAGAAAAGAAAAAAAATAAGTGTACATGTACAGTACACTGCTGGCCTAGTAGGCTAGATCCGCCACTGTTTCAAGCTAAACAACTTACATGGAGGGAGTATTTTTCAAAATGAGAAGCGGCCGCTCACTTTCTTTTCGTGAGATATTTTTTTTAACACGGAGCTATGCTTAACTTGGCCAGCAGTCGGTCAGGAAGAATTCTGCACGTCTGCTCAAAAGAAAAGAAAAAGAATTCTCCACGGGCAAATCACAATCGTCCACGTACGCGGCGATGCTGTATATATAGAGCGGGAGACGCCTTCCTCTCCTCCACCGCCAGCTCGAGCATTTTGCCAGAGCAGGTAGCCAGCCAACTGCCAAGCACTCCATTTCTTCTTCCCTGAGCTCATCCCGTTCCCAGAGCACCCACAGGAGCGGATCGTCGATCGAGCAGCGTCGCGTCGTTCTCCGGCTCCGGCATGGCTTCGCCTTCGCCGACACGCAGCAGCAGCAGCAAAAGGAGGCCGCCGCCGCGGCTGCAGCTCGCGCGGGCGTTGTTCCTCGCCGTGCTGCTGCTGGTGGTGCTGCTCCGATGCGCGCCGTGCGAAGGGCGCAACCTGCCGGCGGCGGAGGAGGAACGACAGGGCGGCAGGGCCGCCGTGATCCACCTCCAAGGCGGCGAGGCGGCGGCGGCGAGGGGGTTCTCGAGGGCCGCGAGGTCCATGGGGTCCGTGCCGAGCCCCGGCGCCGGGCACTAGCCAAGTTAGCCATGGTTCTTCTACCCCGGAGTCCGGCGATGGAGAAGCTCCCATTTTGCGGCGGGGAATGGGACCCTGCGCCGCGTTTTTGTCCGTTCCTCGACTTGATGAGCTTCTCGCTTTCATATGCGGCGTACGAAAATGATGGGGACGGTTTGTCATTGTGTATCTGAGACTCTGAGTACGTACAGCCGGCTGAAAATAATGTATACAACAGCTGGAACCTTAATCAACGCGCTTGGAAAAGAACTCCTGTGTCGTGTTCTCTCTCCTGTCACGTCAGTGTCAGCTGCATTGCACACTGCTACTAGTCGTTTCATCACCAGGGCCTTCTCATGCATGGCTGTGGTCTCAACAACAAACTGATCTGATGATTTCTGTTTTTTTTTGTTTTTTTTAAAACAGAGGTAAAAGATTTGTCCCATCGATTAAATTAAGAAGACAAGAATTGTCTAGTTAATTAACAAAAAACAGGGCAAAAACCGATGCATATAGGCAGTTGGTCACGCAGAATTCTGTGCACGTGGACTTAACTGGAATCATTCGCGGGTTTCACTGTATATATCGAGCGAGCGAGAGCGTGATTCTCTGCCCCATCAGCTCCAGGGCATGTGAAGTGTGACTCTGGCTCAACAACAAACTGATCTAATAATTTCTTTTAAGATTGCTTTCATACTGGGTTTCAAAAGAAATTTTGTTTCAAACTGAAATGCTTGCGTAAGTACAATGCCAGACAGAGATTCAGAACACTTCCAC
>NC_041381.1:614963732-614981204 GCF_002162155.2 Triticum dicoccoides
GAGAATTGAGAAGCCACCTCCCGAATAAAATGGGTACCTAGAAGTGTACACCTTATACCACATGAACATCCTACAGTATCTACATACATCGTATACTATCGTACTTACTATCTATATGTACAGGCGGGCAACAGGCGGCCTCAGAACTCGAGACCTCCGTTGAGTTGAACAGATAAAGATGGAGATCCCATGTTGTCGAGGGGTTTCTCCATGGTGACTACTACCCCCGAGCTGCCGACTTCACCGTTCAACTTGGACCGCCCAATCTGCCATAGCACGGCATAATTACAAGGGTGTCAGTTCGGGCTTTGCAGTAAACGTGCTTCGATAAGAAAGAAACGTGCTTCGATAATGAGAACTAATTGAGGGCTTACAGAAAGAGATGTGAAAGCCGAAGGATGTCTCGAGCATGAGAAGCCGCACGACACACCGATCTCTTCCTTCAACGAATGGACAATCTCCGCCCGTATGCCTGGATCACTTCCTCCGAGAGTGGGGCAAACACTGGTGCAGGTGGTTCCATGGATGAGATTATTCATAAGTCAGGAGAAGATTGTGCAAACAAGAAAGAACTTGAAATACAGGATATCAACAAAAGTGCTAGTAGGGAAGAAGCTTAAGTACTGACCAGCTACCGTTGTTTTCTTCTGTTGACAGAAACAGGAAACGACTCAAGCAATATGGACTAATGAACACAAAAATGCAAGCATGGTATAC
Organism: Triticum dicoccoides; assembly: GCF_002162155.2. Taxonomy (NCBI): domain Eukaryota; kingdom Viridiplantae; phylum Streptophyta; class Magnoliopsida; order Poales; family Poaceae; genus Triticum; species Triticum dicoccoides. Next base: position 614,964,450 of record NC_041381.1, read on the forward strand.
TTAGTGAACCATGGAGCATGATCCGAATTGGCATATTTGGACTGTTTCATCAATGACGTTTGCTCATCTGGCATTAACTATGGGTAAACATCTCACACAATGGTTGTTGCCATTTATAAATGACTAACCCAGATAATCTATTTACCAGTGCTTTTGATATCATATCAGTAAGGACACCGACCCAACAAATACTCCCTCTGTCTCAATATATAAGACGTTTTTTGAAACAATGTAGTGTCAAAAAACGTCTTATATTTTGAGACAGAGGGAGTACTACACAACGAATATTCTGAACTGTGACTAACAGCAATCCAGCTCTTTACCGAGTTGAGACCAATCCACCTTTTAACCGTACTGAGAAACCAATTACATCTATGAGCAAGTGTGTATAGTTAACTACCTGACTTGGGTGCTGGGTCTCATCATAAGGCCAGACTTTTTCCATGCTATCGCGTGGGCAACTCCAAATGACAGAGAATTGTCAGGCCATTGATAAGTAGGGGTAAACCATGTGCCTTGTGTGCTCTTCAATGGAAGAAGAATAGCGAATAAAAGGACAAGTAAAAGAATTAGGAACACACCGCAAGAAGATAGAGTAATGTAAAATTTAAAACAAATCATAAAATAGCATGTGGAATGCATGTTATTGCTGTTTCATAATAGCATAGTTCTTGACAATCTGACCAGCTGAAACTGTTTCTTTAAGAATTTACAAACATAAGCAAAATTTGTGCAGTTACACTAGCATTGACTAACCTTGAAGGAGAAGCCCAGTTTGGTTTCTCCAGGAAATTTCCCATGGGCTTGAAGCAATCCACCAAATAATGGGAAAAAACCACTCGCTGTTATCCCCTCACCAGCAACATATCTCAATTGCCCATTTGAGAATTCCACATCCATGAAAGCCTGCAACAAAGAACAGCCAAGGGAAGATGATAAGATGGTAACAAGGATTATATATCATCAGTAGGATGATGGCCTTCGGTAAATTTGTCAGCTATACAGTTGCCTATCAATGTACATCCACAAACAGTCGTGCCAAAAATTGACGCATTCCTTTTAGGTTTACATGTTTCCAGTGAATTAGAAGGTTAGATGATTGCACTAAGCATGGACAAGTTCCATTCTTTTTTATTTCCTTACAAAACTCATACAAGGTTAATGGCAAGGTTGATAGTCGAAAAAATGTTAATGACAAGACCTATTGGAACAGTAATAACCTTCATAGACACATGCATCACATGATGGCAAAATACAGGGGGCAAGCATGCTAAACATTTGTACAGCTAACTAAACTATCTGGCAACTTAGTACACAGACTAATGATCCGCAAACTTTGGTCAATAAAATTGGTATACAGCTGACAATGGATAGATACTAGGAAAAACACATAAATGTTAACTGAACGCAAAGGGCAAAAGGGCAAGGCAAGAGCAACCAACATGTCTACTTACACAAGCTACAGGGTTGAGGCACATCATGGACATCAGCAACCATTTTTTCTGTTTTGACCAGACCACTGGACATAAGGAATGCACTCCATTCTACAAGAAATGAAAAGTTTTCAGTATGTGCATGTAGTAAAATATCGGTCAATACATGCACACAAAGAGCTTGAATGGGCACAATCCAGAAGATGGTGATAGCTATGGCAAGTACTAAATACGTTAGAAAATTTAGCAAAAATAAGTATGCAAAATCAATGCTTACAAATATGGAGAATATTTTAATGCATACCAAATTAACAATGACCTTGCTATGGTTGAACACAGCATCTAAATCACTTTTATTGATCTGGATACAGAAATATGGTCATGCATTTTAGAACCAACGTTTTCACATCTTAAGCTTAATTAGAAGGATGATACAACAGCTTCGGAAAGCTAGGAGAGTGCAGTACATGATTACAATTGCAAGCTTCCACAGAACAGTCCTAAATCAGACTAGCTAACAGAACAAAATCATCTAGAATTGATAAAGAAGCCGAGCATTCCCCAACTACATAACATCACTTGATGATTACATTAAAAATCAGCTAGCAGAAAAAAGTGTGTTGAGTTTAAAGTAGATTCTCTGCATAATATTTGCACTTTCTTAGTATAGTTTACATTTAATTAATACACACTGCAATATATATATATATACAGCTTCAGAGATTATCATTCATAAAAGAAGACAAAAAATACACTGTTCTCATCGATTATCTGAAGGATAAGAAACAATAAGTAATGAACATGCGCAAAATCACATATCAATGATAAGAAAGGTACCTTGTGATCATAAGCATACCAAATAAGGTGTTGCTTTGATAGATTAATAGGCAAAAGAAGTGTTGTAGAGTCCCGGACAAAAAGTAATGGACCCAACTGGATAAGGAAACCAGGTGCACTGTTATTTCCATTAGTTGAACCACCTCGTGATGATTCTAACCTCCAAAAATCTCCACGGGCAACTACTGAACTATCAACAGTGTGGTGCCATGTATTGTACGTAGCCGAGACATTTACAGTCCCCTGCATCATCATCATTACAAGTGTTATGATTTGTACTTGAGCATACTGAATGTGTTTCACCGTCGCACACCCAGTATAATTAGACACTTTAAAATCTGTACAGAAATCCACCATATATCTGCAGAGAAAAACAAGCGCATAACCTTTGGTATAAGAACATAATATCTGAACTACATGTACTACTAAATTACAACCATACATCCACAATATGTTTATAAGCACGCAGAACTCATGTCATTAAATTTAAGAGTGTTAGCTTTTAGCCTCAACAATCAACCACCAAAACAAGCCATGCATACACACAATTGAGATATTTCGCCAAGGCACCTTACATCCCATCTTTTTTCTTTCCACAGATCTTACACAACATTATAACCTGCATCTGTATATATAGACAATCAAGCTATACGACTCACACTCATACACAGACTCAGCTTGTTCAAGTCTTACATGGCAAATAACACATACTCCCTCCGTAAAGAAATATAAGAGCGTTTAGATCACTAAAGTAGTGATCTAAACGCTCTTATATTTGTTTACAGAGGGAGTAGTTAGGTAGAACTCAGACACGGCAAAATCACTCTTGACAAAGGCAATTTCTAACCGGACAAGACTAAGCCTTGATTATTTCCAACAATCTCCCCCCTAATCAAGACTTGCCATGGCAGAATCAATCGCCCAAACAAACCACGCATACACTAAGATAGGCATATTTCACTGAAGACACCTAACGTACTTCCTTTCTTATTATCTTTTCTCTCAAAAATAGTACACAACATTACAACCTGCATGTGTATGTCGGACAATTAAGCTGCATGACACACACTCAGTACACGGACTCGCCTTCTGTAAATGTCAACTAGGACAGCCAGGTAGGACCCGAACACATCACAATCAGCTTCGACCAAGGCGACTCCTAACCGGACATGACTATGTATACGAACAACACACACAAACAATCAAAGCAATGGAAACAGACGCGGCACCATCAGACTTGACCAACATCATTCCTAACATAACAGAGTCACTGGACACAACTTGATTGTTTCCAACAATGAACACAAACAATCACAGCAACGAGCACATAAGCCACGGTTCTACACCTAAATCATCCATGCATCTAAAAAGTTGCTTCCCTAACCCGCCCTATACATAAGATACTCCCTCCGTCTCTAAATATAAGTCTTTGTAGAGGTTCCACTAGGTGGACTACATACGGAGCAAAATGAATGAATCTACACTTAATATGCATCTATATACATCCGTATGTGGTTTATAATGGAACCTCTACAAAGACTTACATTTAGGAACGGAGGGAGTACATCATATCTCATTTTCAAGCAACATCTAACTGACGGGGCTTCTGTACATGTCAACTAGAATCAGGTACTGCATCTGTAACATTTTATAAGACGTTTTTGGAGTCTATGACAGTGTCAAATGTTAAGTTACAGAGGGTGCGTGCGTAGCAGAAAGCACAGTATGAATAATCAAGATGCGAGTCCAACATTGGTACCTGAGGCTTCATAAATTTCCCCAGGGTCCCAATCTCGAACTCGAACCCGTCTTCCTCTTCATCCGACCCATCCGCGCCCTCAGCCCCGGCCCCGACCGCACGGGCGGCAGCGGCACTCCCAGTGGCCGCCGCCACCGCCGCAGCCACCTCCTCAAGGGAGCCTCCTTCCCCGACACCCTCCAGAGCCATCCCGCCCTCGGCAGCCCTCTCCCTAGCGAGCCCCGCCTCCCCCTCGTCCACCGCCGCCGCAGGCGTCGGCGGCGCGGAGGCCCCGTCCCACTTCCGGCGCCGCGCGCGGAACGGCACGGGAATCTGCCGCGACAGCTGCTGCACGGCGCCGCCGACCGAGGCGCCGAGCTCGGACCCGGCCTGCCCGAGCCGGCCGCCGATCTCCACGAAGGACGCGACGGCCACGGCCGGGAGGTCGACGCCGGCGGCGGGGAGCTCGATGTCGAAGGGGACGAGCTTGAGCGGGGCGGGCCACGGGAGCTGCGGCGGCTGCGCGTGGAGGTGGAGGAGGAGCCCCGAGACGCCCTGCGCGAGGCGGTCGGCCAGGTCCTGCCCGTGCCGCTGCACGCCCAGCAGCGCGTCCAGGGAGATCTCCATGGATGGTGGATGGTGGACGGGGCGCCGGGCGGAGGCGGGCCCGGCAGTCGTAGCGGATTAGCCCGAGCCGCGGCGGGATGTGGTGGAGGCGAAGCGATCAGGCAGGCTAGTAGTCTGTGGTGGCGGCCCGGCGGGGGGTCGATGACGATGATGCCAGACTGACTGCTTGTCCGGGACTCGGTGACGTGCGCTATCGTGTGGATATCCGTTGCCCTTTGGCCTCCCGTGACACAAGAGCCACCTGTCGGCTGTCGTAAGAGCAACTCCAACGGAGCGACCTAAAAGACGCGCGTTTTGTCCGTTTTTTATCCGTTCGGGTCGATCAGGCGAACATGTGCGTCTGCATTTTAAAATGGGTCGGCTTGACCGTCCAACGAGGAGGCCGACCCAAATGTGCCGGCGTGGAAAAAAACAAGTTGCACGAAATAAACATAATTAAACATAAAGTGGCCGGTCAAACGCCGGCCAAAGTCCACCTAAATCTAATAAACATTAAATAAAACATTAAAAAAACTCCGCGCCCACCTGCTGCCGCCCCGCACGCTGCCCTAGACGTCGTCGGCCTTGCCCTTGCCCTTACCCTCAACGCCGCCGTCGTGGTGAGGTCGATGAAGACCGGAGCAGGCCCAGCCCACCCGAACGCCGCCTGGTACGCTGCCAGGGCAGCCTCCTCCGGTGTCTGCTGGGGCAGCGGCATTGCGGCAAACCGCGCGCGCTCCTCCTCCTCCTCCTCGAGCCGGAGCGCCTCCGCGTCGCGTTGGAGCATGGCCTCTATCACATCCCTAGAATGTTGGTTGTAATCAGTTACATGAGTGAGCATCTTGCATCATGTCTATTTTCTAAAAGTTGAATTGAGGTTAATTGAAACCCTCAGAAATGAGTTCAGAAATAATCAACATTAAAATTTCATCAAAGAAGCCCAAGAAAATGTTCCTGTTAAACCTTGAAAAATATTTGTAAGAATAAAATTCAAACCAATATTTTTGGAGGCTTAAAAATATTTATTTTGGGCCTTTGAGTTAAATCATAATGTATTTGAATTGGCTTTCTTTTTGTTATAAAAGAAATACATGTCCAATAATTTTGGAAATTATTATGGGGCTCTGGAATAATACCACTAGTCCATATACAATAATTTACAGAAGTCAATAAATTGGTTTAGTATTCCTACTAAATCAAAAACAGACAGCAGATAAAACAAAAACAGAAAGAAAGGAAAAGGAGAGTACCTCAGCCACTTACCTGGCCTGCACTGTGTTGGCCCAACACTGTTGGCCCAGCCCATCTCTCTCCCTTGTCTTCTTCCAGCTCACGCCAAAAGGACTGGAGCGCGCGTGGCCGACGCCCGCCGGCACGCGCCCGGCCACCTCCAGCCTGCCTGCTCGCTCTGGACGGCTCTAGACGATGCCACGCGCCCCCGACCCTTCTCTCACTCTCTGCGTTCCTTCCCTCCTCCTCTGCTCTCTCCCGCACGCGCCCGAGCGGAGCTCGTCGCCACCGCCCGCTGTTGTCGCGTCCACCGTCAACCCCTCGCCTCGTAGTTGCTTCCAGAAGAACCGCCGTGATGCCCCCGTCCTTCCTGCCGAGCTACGTGAGCCAGGAAGCTCTGCATCGCGTCCACGCCATCGTCTTCCTCGCCGGCAACCGTGGATCGCCGCCGTCGATTCGCGCCAAAGAGGGCCTCCCCGAGCCGCCTGAGATGCTCAACGACCTTGCTGTGGGGACTCCTTCGTTTTCCCCCTCCTCTCCTGCTCGTTTCTGTGTCGTAGCTGTCATCCCCGCAAGCACCGAGCTCCGGCCATCGCCATGGCCGGCAAACCTCGTGCCCAGAGCTCTTCCGCTCGCTCCAGTAGCTCCCGCATGCTCGCCGGGTCCCCAGGATCCCGATGCGGCCCTCTGCTATCTGGCTAACGCGTTGCAGCCCTCGTGCCCGTGCAGCCATAGCTCCGGCCGCCGCCGTGAGCTCGCTTCCGGCGAGCTCAAGCCTCCCCGCGCCCTCCCGTGGCCTTATCTGGATGCGGCCGACCATGGGTACGCCCCAGTGCCCTTCCCCGCCGCTCCCGTGGCCTTCTGGCGCCTCTCCACTGTGCCCAGTGGCCATTGGCTGTTAACCGCCGGCGAGGCCGGTCATTAGGGCCTAACCACCCTGCTAACCAACATGTAGTGTCACTGACAGGTGGGCCCTAATGTTTAATTAACCTGGCTAACTAATTAATTAGGTCAATTAAGCTTTGTTAAACCGCTGTGCAGCTGACACATGGGTCCCACGTGTCAGGTTTGACGCTGGTCAACCCTGTTGACTTGCTGACGTCACACAGGCGTCATACTGATGCAGTAAAGTATTTCTGTAATTAAAATAAATCAGGAAATGATTTAAGAATTTCAAAAAATACGCAAAACTTCTAAAAATCATAGAAATTAATCTATAACTCAGAATGAAATAAGTTATATATGAAAATGATCAAAAAAATCCAATCTATCCATCTGCACTGGTTTCATGCATGTTAAAGCAACTTAAACCTGTTGTTTATATGAAAACATGATAATGCACTTTGTAAATTCATAGTTTGAGTTTGAACTTGAACCTTGGGTTCAAAATAACTTAAACCCATCTGGTTGTAGTTGCATTAGGCCAACACACTCATATTGCCATGTCATCAACATGCATCATGTTGTGCATTGCATTGATTGTGTTTCCTTCTCTGTTTTCGGTAATTGTCCCCTCTCAATAGACGTGGTTTCGATGATGAGTTCGATGACACCGATGAAGAGCTATACTATCTTCAGAAGTGCCATGCAAGCAAAAAACCCTTGTTCATTCCAATACAATCCCACTCTCTCGCTTCTGCTCTCTTTTACTGCATTAGGACAACCACGATACATGTGTTACATGCTGCGGTAGTTGAACCCCTTTTCTTTGCATGACCTGTCATTGCCATAGTAAATAGATGAAACCCACTAGCATGAGTAGGAGTTGTTTGAGCCCTGTTGTGCCTACTCATTCATGCTTGTTTGTCATGCCTGCTGCTTAGAGTTGAGTCAGGTCCAATTCATCAGGGATGAATTGGAATGTTGTGAACATGTCCTACTGTGTGTGAGCTAAGTGTGTGAACACGATTTGGTAAAGGTAGCCGTCGTGGAATTAACACGTCAGATGTCCTTAGTGTGAGGACTTAGTCGTGAGGCCAACGCATCTATATGGTAGCTTGAGAGGGGTTGAGTGGAATCGAGAAGCACAACCCAAGACAAGGGTTTAGACAGCTTCGGGCCCCGGGAAACATCATCCGGTAACAACCCTATATGCTGTTTGAGGCTAGTTCTCATTATCATCACGAGGAAGTCGCCATAAACCGGCTCTCCTCTAGTTGTGTCTAGCCCTAGAGATTGTTTCTTGTTGCTTGTCCCTCTTTTGGGGAGCCCTTCCCCTCCTTATATAAGTTGAAGGGGCGGGTTACATGTAGAGTCCATCTCGGACTAAGACTTAAACTATTTTGACTTTCCTTCATGGGCTTCTTAACGTCTGTCGGTTTAACATGGTCTGCCGGTTTAACATGGTCTGCCGGTTTAACATGGTCTGCTGGTTTAACATCTGACTTAACTCATGCCGGTGTTACCATCTGTCTTAACACCTGCCAGTTTACCACTCGCCGGTTTTCTGTCTGTCTTAGCCATCTGTCTTAACTGTCTGTATTAATTGTCCGTCGGTTTACCATCCGCCGGTTTACCAAGTCCCAACCGGGTTATGACTCCGGCCGGGTCATACCGCGGGGTATATCCCCGACATTAGCCCCCAGTTTAATTTGGATTTATCCATGTTAAACTGACTCTGGTCATCTTTAAGTCCTTGTCACTTCCTTCTTCTAGAAAATCCGGTTTAATAGGCCAGCTTCATAATCACCTTGCTGACATTGGTTTCTCATAGAAAATATATTGTGGAGAATAACTCCTTTGATTCAGCTCCCAATGCTTAAAAACAATATTAGCCCTTGAAATACTCATCTGATCTTCAGCTGGTTTAAAGATGTAGAACTTGCCGGTTTAAGAATATTGATGGCACCGGATCGTAACTGTTTGTTAACATCAGCTTTTGAAAATATACCTCTTATATGCCTATCACTTGTAGCCCTCAAATCTTAAGAAGGTAACGTAGTAACAGCTTAAGATTTGCTTCAATATGAATGTCACAAGCTTAACGAAATCCAGGTTGTTCATCTCAATCACTAGTCAGAACTGAGTATTCCACATATGTAGCCCCCAAGTGCCGGGTTGTCATGCTTGCAGCAACCTGGGATTTGCAATTTCCTGATGCTCATAAAAACTTCAACCAGTGTAGCCCCCAAGGGTCGGGTCATTATGCAAATAATGAGCAGGGACTTTGAAAATATAATCATGTAGACTTTAACAGCAACATGTAGCCCCCAAGGGCCGGCTCAGTAAGATAATATTGAGCTGGTACTTGATATGTACTTCAATGAAAATAACATATGATGTAACCCCCGTCATGGGGCTTGAATCCATGCCCACAAGGTTAAGAGCCTTGTGCTTTACCAACTGAGCAGTGGACCCTTCAATGATAAATGAAAATTTGTGTACCTTGAATTGTTGACATGAGCAATTGGTAGCCCCCAAGGGCCGGCTCATTATGATGTGATGAATCGGGTCTTCAATGAGGTGAGCAAAAAATGACTTTGTATTAGCCCCCAAGTGTCATGGTGCATGCTTGCAATGACATGAGACTTGCATATTTGATATAATCTCAACTTAAATAATGTAGCCCCCAAGTGCTGGGTCGTAAGTCTGCAGCGACTCTGGACTACTTCGTCCATTATAGAATAAATCATATCCATTGATAAAATAATAACCATTGCGCTAAAAGCGACTTTGAAAACCTCAATCATAATATTGGTTATTGATAACCATAATAAAAATCCAGCCATGTTGGCTATTAAAGATTTGAATAATATAATCCAATGATTTATAAACGCATGATTCCAATGGCGCAATTCAAATATATACTGGCGACTTATAGTCCAAAGCCAGGTCGGGTTAATAAACACCAGTTTATAATTGAATGTGGTTTTAACAACTTATAGTTGAAAGCCAAGCCGGGTTAACAAACACCGGATTAAATTGATGACTTATAGTCATGCCGGGTCAATAGACGCCGGTTCAACATAAAATTTATAAACAGAGAAAAATCTTGACAAAGGCAAATAAAACCATGTAGTCGAGGCTTTTCAAGGGCTGCCAGGCCCAAATTCGAGGCTTTTCATGGGCTGCCAGGCCGCTGAGTTAAACCATTTTTGCAAAGACTTTCAAGATGGGCCTCCAACTAACCAATCGTCGTTTTAACTTTGACAAGTTTAGGGTCTGTGTAAGATTGACTTGTCAAACGTTCGACAGGTCATGCCAGGATTACCTGGATAGGAGTGGCTTACTTGATGAAGACAGGTTAACCCGGGGTTTTAGGTGAATACACCAGGCTTCCAAGCCGTGCTTGATAGCATATTACAAGGGTCCTTTCAAACTCTTTGTTGCATTGCACAAAGATCCCCCAAGTAACTTTGTGAGCTGTGCTCTATGGGTGCCTATGTTTGAGCTGTGCATAGCAACAAGACTCTCTTTGGCCCTTGGGTGTGAAGCTCCCAAGCTTTGTTGTGGCGTGGTAGCCGGATTAATGGACAGGACTCTGCTTTGCAAGCAGAAGCCCCCATGTGATATATTTCTGAGCTGTGCTCGCCGGGTGTCTATGTTTGAGTTGTGCTGTGCAACAAACCCTCTTTGGACCCTTATGATAATATTGTCTTGATAGCCGCATCAAGAGGGTAGTAACACCATGTTCTCTTTGGTGAATACACCTATGTTTGAACAGGAAGCCCCCAAGTGATCATATGAAGATGAGCCCATAAGGCAGGATACCCATGTTTGAACCGCGCGTTAGGGCAGCAGGTCCTCTTCGGCAACCTTTAACCTTTTGCAAGAGATAAATTCTTCTTGAACCGGGATTTTGAACCGGATATTGAGAGCTTCAAAGCTTTATGGGAGACATCTTTCCTTGAACCGGATTTTAAAGCGGAATCTTCATTTTCAGCCGGAATTTTTTTGACGACCTTTAAACTCGAACTTGCGAGAAGTTAATTCCTTTTTTGAACCAGAAATTCTTAAACCGGATTTGAGAGCTTTAGAGCTTTGTGGGAGATAGATTTCCCTTGAACCGGATTTTAAACCGAAATCCTTCTTTTTAAGCCAGAAATTTTCTGACGGCCTGATATATCATGCCAGGAGTTATCTACCGTGGAGGTGATGATCACCATGGCGACGCTAAAGTTAATCACGGCCGAGTCGGCCGCGACATTGCAAGACGGTGCGGACGAGCGAGCCAATTGCAGGTGGGTAAGCCGCACAGACGGTGAGTCAATCATAGGCGCAGTCCCGGCGAGTTGATGTAGAGCAAACTGCATGGACGGCGGCTTGCGCACACCTTCAACAGCAAATGGGCGCGGACGCTGGTGCATATTTCATAGGCACAACATGGCACCATTTTTACAATGAGTCATTGTCCCTGCATACGGAAAATAGGTAAAGTAGAATAGTTCTCAAAAGAATTTTTAAAAAATAGACTGGGAAAATAGCACCTAATTTATCATAGACGATGGATGATCCATGTGTCCCGTCCATCGGATGCCAAGATTCGTCGTAGTATTTCCTATGTCCACGAATGCAGTGGCAGCCTCGAGAGATGTGATGCGTGTAGCCTTTGTACCAGTAGTAGTTGTGTACTACTAATGCATCCGTGGGCTCACATACATTTCCTTTTCTGTAGATCCCCATATATTGTACTTGATGTCTTGTCCAGCGCCCAAGTTGTACCGCTGGACTCTTGACTGTTTTTTATATGGACTGGCGGCGGTAGCGGATCGCGATCATCTTATCTTAGCAGTGGTGTTTGGTCCTTCAGAGTCTCCGTCAATATTAGTTTGTGGCTTAGCAGTCCCAGGGCTCGCTGGCTGTCCTATGAAGCTCCTTGACACACATTGCTGATTGCATCGGCTGTTTCAATGTGTAGTACCAAATCGGAGATCCAGCAAGAAAAACTCCATTGCAGATAGCGAGGCGACTTGACCGCGGCGGTAAAGGTGACCGATACAGGCTCGTGTGCGGCAGAAGTGAGGCAGCGGCTCGGCAGCTCAAGGTAAAGCGGGTTCATGGTGGTCTGTGTGGTCATAACTCGACAGAGTAGCAGTAGAGGTACGGCGAAGCCAGCAGGCGCGGGCGGTTCAGGGCCAGCCACGGCGGGTCACGACTGCAGAAGTGTGTGGCCATGTGGGGTATCGAACCGACCGCGGTGAAGGTGAGGCAAAGACAGCGGGCACTCGAGGCGAGGCCACAGTAGTGGCGCGAACCGGTGATGCAGGGTCGATCATGCGGCAAACCATAGTAGCGACGGGTTGATGAAGGCGGCCCGGGCGACTCAGGTGTGGAGAGCCAGCGGTTTGAGGTGAGCGCGGCGACTCGAGGTGAGATGGAATGCAGCGGGCTTGACTCGGAGGCGGCGTAACCCGGGGTTTGATCCGGTTTTGAAGCCGCATGACCGAATTTGGCTGTGGCGAGCAGTAGGTGGCTCGGAGGCGTGTCTCAGGCGTGGAGATGAACCGGCCACATCGAGGGCACTCCGGCGGGTTGACGAAGTGCGTCCGCTGCCGCAACAGGTTGGAGTGGCAGCCTGCATCGACGATGACTCGAGGCCAGCTTGTGATCGGAGCGGCGCGCGCGTCAGACGGCAGAACACGGCCGCGGCGGAGGTGACCCAATCGGGGCGGCGGTTTAAAGAGGGATGGCCGGCTCAGGGTGAGGCCACGGCGTAGCTGATTTGAAGAAGATGCCACGACGGTGACTCAAGGGCTCAAGGCAGCGGTAATTTGGCCGGGGTAGCTTTTGGCGGAGTTGGCGGCTGACTTGCGGCGCTCCGAAGCGATCCACAGCCAGAGGACGGCGGTTTAAAGGTAGTGGCGGGTCAGCCGAAGCAGACCGAGGCGAGTATTGTGGAGCTGTGAACCGGCGAGGTAGGCCGAAGCGCATGGTGTGCTGGTAAGGCGGAGGCGCCTCGGGGCCGGCCATAGTAGGAGCAACAGTGATGTCGGCTTGTGGTGGTGGAGGTGCATGCCGTGATTCGGCGGGGCAGAACTGCTCAGGATGGCACTGGTCAGGGCCACGGCATCTACGTCGGTTTAAGTGCGAGGCCAGGCACGCTGCAGGTGGCAGAGGCGGCGAACTGCGGCTGAACCGGCGGCGGGTCGAAAAATGCTATAGCAGCGGGGGCCGCGGCCGAATGGAAGTTGGAGGCGCGCCCAGCGATGGCGGCTTAGAGACGAGGCGTGGCGCACGCTAATTGAAGATAGCTAGCCACAACAGAGGCGGGTTACTCGGCGATGACGACTCGGACGGCCGTCGTGGTTATGGTGAAGCCGGGTTAACTTAATCCGGTGGCGGTTCAAACCCGGGATGGTGGCCCATGTCAGAAGGTGCCTGCCAACACGTCAGATGTCCTTAGTGTGAGGACTTAGTCGTGACGCCAACGCATCTATATGGTAGCTTGAGAGGGGTTGAGCAGAATCGGACAAGCAGCGTTGACTCCTCCGGGTTAGATATGGCTCGGAAGGAGCAGCGGATCGATTTTCTTTCTTTCCTAGCTTTCGATAGTAGTCCACATGACCCAACTGTGGTTTTTAACTGATTTTAATCTCCATGGACTGACCCCCATCGGGACTGAAGCGAACCAGCGTTCAATCCTCCTTACAATTTTGCTCGGATCCATGAATAACAGTAGTAAAAGAGAATACACTTGATCTCCTCAGGAGTAGTCAACAACTTGACGAAAACAAATCAACATGATTTTCTTCCAATAATCATGCGTATTGGAGGTGCTAGATTTGCATCAGAACGGATCATGGAGCATCCAAAGCTCGTGGTAACCCGGGCTTGGCGACCTATGTCGGCGCAAACCGACACAACCCTATTTCTCTCCAATTCTTCTTCATCTTTTATAAATCACTAGCTTCTTGATCCCTTACAAAAATCCCTCCAAGAACTCAACATCACCGTGCGCAGGCCCCATGGTGGGCGCCAACTGTCGTGGAATTAACACGTCAGATGTCCTTAGTGTGAGGACTTTGTTGTGAGGCCAACGCATCTATATGGTAGCTTGAGAGGGGTTGAGCGGAATCAAGAAGCACAACACAAGACAAGGGTTTAGACAGCTTCGGGCCCCGGGAAACATCATCCGGTAACAACCCTACATGTCGTTTGAGGCTAGATATCATTATCATCACGAGGGAGTCGCCGTAAACCGGCTCTCGATAGACGTGGTTTCAATGATGAGTTCGATGACACCGATGAAGATCTATACTATCTTCAGAAGTGCCAGGCAAGCAAAACCCCCTTGTTCATTCCGATACAATCCCACTCTCTCACTTCTGCTCTCTTTTACTGCATTAGGACAACCACGATACATGTGTTACATGCTGCGGTAGTTGAACCCCTTTCCTTTGCATGACCTGTCATTGCCACAGTAAATAGATGAAACCCACTAGCATGAGTAGGAGTTGTTTGAGCCCTGTTGTGCCTACTCATTCATGCTTGTTTGTCATGCCTGCTACTGCTTAGAGTTGAGTCAGGTCTGATTCATCAGGGATGAATTGGAATGTTGTGAACATGTCCTACTGTGTGTGAGCTAAGTGTGTGAACACGATTTGGTAAAGGTAGCGATGATAGGCCATGTAGGAGTACATGGTGGGTTGTCTCATTGAAGCCTTCCTCAGAAACTGAGTTCTGTGTTTGTGATCCATGAACAGCTACTACCACGCATTGGAATGCTTAAGTGCCCCTCTCGACTTATTAATCAACTCGATCTCTATCCAGGAGTTGCAACTAGTTTCTGGTGTTTGTAGGTAGTGCTAGTAGTCTACCAAGTGGCACCCGGTACAGGTGGGCTTGGGACAGACTAGGTGCAGTGACACGGTGTACCAAGTGGCACCCGGATGGTGGGCTTGGGAACCCTGCTCACATCATTTGGGGTCGTGAGCGACTCCCCGGCTGGATCTCCTTGCGGATGGAACCTGAATAGGCGATAAACCTGGACTAGATACTTGTGTGGCTAGTCAGGTCGTGGCCGACTCCCTCGCCAGGCTTCCGCTTGAAGGTTGTCGAGATACACGACGTGTACATGGTGGTCAGTAGCGAGAGCGTGTGTGAAGAAGTACACCCCTGCAGGGTTAACATCATCTATTCGAATAGCCGTGTCCGCAGAAAAGGACTTCTGGGTTGCCTGTACAGTTCATAGACAAGTGAAAGTGGATACTCTAAAATGCACAAGATAAGCGTGAGTGCTATGGATGGCGTTGTCGTAGGGAGACGGGAGCGGATCCATAGAGGTGTATTGAAATGGTGAATATGTGGACTCATGTGCGCCACGTCAAAGAGTTACTTGCAGTCGTAGTTCAGGATAGCCACCGAGTCAAAGCTGGCTTGCTGCAGTTAAACTCCACCACCCTCTTTGTTGATAATGATGCATATGTAGTTAGTTGTGATGTAAGTCTTCCTGGGTACATTTGTACTCACATTTGCCTATTTTATATTTTGCAGAGACACTTCAGTCTTGCTAGTAGTTCCGCGTGGGCTTCGATGTTTAGCTTGTTACCTCAGCTACGATCTTGTGCCCTCGATAGGATCTGGTAGATAGTCAGGCTTCTCAGCCTTTTTCATTTGTAGATGTCTGTACTCAGACATGTCAAGCTTCCGTTTGTGCTTTTGACTTGTATGCTCTGAATGTTGGGTCATGAGACCCATGTTTGTTATATCTCGCTCCTCGGAGCCTATTGAATAAAATACTTGAGTTGTAGAGTCATGTTGTGATGCCATGTTGTATTTGCACATATCGAGCATATTGTGTGTATGTTATTGAAATGCTTGGTATGTGTGGGATCTGACTATCTAGTTGTTTATCCTTGGTAGCCTCTCTTACCAGGAAATGTCTCCTAGTGCTTCCACTGAGCCCTGGTAGCTTGCTACTGCTCCGGAACACTTAGGCTGGCCGGCATGTGTCCTTCTTCGTGCCTGTGTCTGTCCCTTCGGGGAAATGTCACGCGGTGTCTACTGGAGTCCTGATAGCATGCTACAGCCCGGATTCTCCGGAGTCCTGCTAGCCCAGCCGCTACAGCCCAGATTCACTCGCTGATGACTGACACGTTCGTTGCTGGGTCATGTATGCCTCTCCCTGTAAGTTAGCGCCACTTTGGGTTCACGACTAGCCATGTCATCCCGGGTTCTTTGCCATATGGATGCTAGCGACACTATCATATACGTGAGCCAAGAGGCACAAACGGTCCCGGGCCTGGTAAGGTGACACCCGTGGGAATATCGTGCATGAGGCCGCAAAGTGATATGAGGTGTTACATGCTAGATCGATGTCGCATAGGAACGGGGTCCTGACAGCTTTGGTATCAAAGCTTGACTGCATGTAGGATTACCAGGCCAAACTGGTCGAAGTTGAGTCTAGAAATTCTTTAGTTATATAAGAAAATTGATTGTGGGATGGAACGTAAGGCTCTTTTTACTCCTTATATCTTATGGCCTTCTGATCTGAGTCATCACTAAAAAAAAGACACATCCGTGACATTTTGGGCCGAACGAATTTTTTTCCTGTCATACATATGACACTTCTATGATGATAATTGTGAGACGGTATCATCATAGATGTGGTGGGCTCCTACTTCTATGACAAAAAATCATGACAGAAAATGGGCTTTTCGTCCTGGGCGGGCCAGAGACGCAGCTGCATGACATTCTTTGGGCCATCCATGACGGAAAAAACCATGGTAGAAGCGAGGGGGAGGAAAATTTCGGGGAGTGCCGGTTATAGTGGGAGAGCGATGCGCATTTATCTCGTACAGGTACGCGTGTGTGTGCGAGGCGTTTGCTCTAACTGAACCCGAGCGAGGCGTTGGGCTCTAACTGAACCCGAGCGATTGCACTACAGGCTACGCGTTACTGAACCCGAGCGATCGATCAATGGCTGTTAACTGAACCCGATGGAGCGATTCCTTCGCTACTGCTGCTAACTGA
>NC_041381.1:614981796-615014160 GCF_002162155.2 Triticum dicoccoides
GTTTCGACCGTAGCGCTCCAACACAAGTCCGTTTTGTCCGTTTTGCGGTACGCCACACCCCTCCCGATCAACAGGACCCCCGTTTCGACCGTAGGAGGTCCATTTCCTCCGTTTTGCGGTACGCCACACCCCTCCCAATCAACAGGACCCCCGTTTCGACCGTAGGAGTTCCGTTTCCTCCGTTGTGCGGTACGCCAGGCCTCGTTTCCATCGCCTGTTCTGTCCAAGCCGGTTGGCTCCCACGTGTTCCGTTGCCTCTCGATGAACACGATGCATTCCGTTGCATCCCTATGAACACGACGCATTACGTTGCCTCTCGATGAACACGACGCACTCCGTTGCCTCCCATGAACACGACGCATTCTGTTGCCTCCCCATGAACACGAGCCCTCGCCGTACGTATGCGCGACTAGGCGTTCGAGACCCCGCCCGTATGTACACATACGTGGCCGTATTTTCTTTCTTGCACCCTCGCCGTTGTACGTACGCGTACATGCTACGTGCGCGCCTCTACTACGACACGTGCGCGCCTCTACAACGACCAGTATGTACGTACACATTCGCGACCAGAATGACAATGCTACGTACGCTTCGACCAGGTGGGTCCCGACTGTCAGGCTCTTCCTTGCGTGCGAAAATGTAGCTGGTGGGTCCCAACAGTCAGAGGGGCGAATCGTATTTTTTTGCTCGGACGCACTTCCTTGCGTGTGAAGGTGTAGCTGGTGGGTCCCAGCAGTCAGGGGGGAAACGTTTTTTTCACGAAATACGGTGGCCTGTCCGGTGGGTCCCCGCTGTCAGGTGGAGGAATAATTATTTATTGCGTAATAAGGAGGCACTTCCTTGCCGCGGTTGTGGACCCAGCTGTCAGCCTCTCCACATACATTCCACATCCGATGGAAATCGTTCTTTGACCACGTTGACCACGCCGCGCCGAGAGCACCAGGGCGGTGGACGATGGCGAGGCCTAGGAAGGGGACGACGGGGAGCCAAGGAAGATGCAGCAGTGGAAGCCCGCGTCGATAGGAGTACGAGGGTTCACTGGTTCGGCTGCGGTGTGAGGCTGCTGTCGCTGCAGGGCCTGGCCAGCGGTGGGAATAGTAGGGGCGGTGAGGCCTCCTCGGCAGCACATCCAGCCACAGGAGGCAGGAGCATGCGACACGACCGGCGCTACTTTGGGCGGCTGGAGCAAGAAGACTAGAGGTTGAAGAAGCACTACAGCCATTGGATGGACATCGTACGGTCACTGGAGCTAGAATCGTTTATATTGACTTAGTTGACAAAGCCCTCCATCCCCGTCAACTTAGTAGGCCCACAAGTCAGCCTCCCACCAAGGTGGGTCCCAGCTAGCTGGGGGGGGGGGTATTTATTATTTTGTGCGTAATAAGGAGGCACTTCCGGTGGGTCCGAGCTGATAGCAGGGGGAATGTTTTTTTCGCAAAATACGGTGGCCCGTCGGGTGGATCCCAGCAGTCAGGGGCAAATGTTTTTTTCACGAAATACTGGTGGCCCGTCCGGTGGGTCCCTGCTGTCAGATGGAGGAATAATTATTTTCCGCGTAATAAGGAGGCACTTCCTTGCGGCTGTCGTGGACCCAGCTGTCAGCCTCTCCATGTACAGTATTCTTTCGATGGAATTCGGTCGTTGACCACATTGACCACGCCACGCCGAGAGCACCACGGCGGTGGACGACGGCGAGGCCTAGGAAGGGGACGACGCGGAGCCGGGGAAGACGCGACAGTGGATGCCTACGCAGAGAGGAGTACGAGGGTTCACTGGTTCGGCTGCGCTGCCGTCGCCATAGAATAACAGGGGGTGTGGGTGAGTGGAGTGGAGGGATGGCCTGGCTAGCGGTGGGAGTAGTGTGGGGGCGGTGAGGCCTCTGTGGCAGCACAGCCGGCCACGGGAGGCAAGAGCAGGCGGCACGACCGGCGCTGCTTTGGGCGGGTGGAGCAAGAAGGCCAGAGGTTGAAGAAGCACTACGGCCGTTGGATGGACATCGTATGGTTAGTCGAGCTAGAATCGTGCATATTGACTAAGTTGACAAAGCCCTTCGTCCCCGTCAACTTAGTAGGCCCACTATACTGGGTCCCAGCTAGCAGGGGGAGTATTCTTTTTTTGGGCGTAATAAGGAGGCACTTACTTGCGTGCGAAGATATAGCTGGTGGGCCCGAGCTGTCAGCAGCGGTAATGTTTTTTCGCGAAATACACATGCCCTTTCGATGGGTCCCAGATGTTAGGTGGAGGAATCATTATTTTGCGCGTAATAAGGAGGCATTTCCTTGCGTGCGGCCGTGGACCCAGCTGTCAGCCTCTCCACGTACAGTCCACTTCCGATGGATGTCGTTCATTGACCACGTTGACCAGGCCGCGCCGAGAGCACCAGGGCAGTGGACGACGGCGAGGCCTAAGAAGGGAACGACACGGAGCCAGGGAATACTCGGCAGTTATTTCCCATGCGGAGGAGTACGAGGGTTTACTAGTTCGTCTGCCGTCGCCGGAGAATAACAACATGTGTGGGACTGAGGGTGAGTAGAGGGATAGCTAGGCCAGCGATGGGAGTACGGTGGGGTGGTGAGGCCTGCGTGGCAGCACGGCCGGCCACGGGGAGGAGGGAGCAGGCAGTCCCATCGGCGCTTGTTTGAGCGGCTGGAGCAGGAAGAGCAGAGATTGAAGAAGCACGACGGCCGTTTGATGGACATCCAACAGTATACAGACCATCTATGGAAAGCCTCAAATCTGTGGAAAACAGTATACAACCCATCTGCCATTATTTCAAATAGTTTACAGCCCATTTGCTAGTTCTTACAGGTTTTTTGGAGCCCATATTATTTTTGTTAGCATTACAGCCCATATTGTAGCCACGGTTAAAAAATTACACGAAATTTTGCATATGTCGGTGCGGTCTGAACTGTTTTTAATTCCGAAATTTCGAGTCACATTCAGACTGATTTTCAAAAAAAATGTATATCAATATAGAATCCAATAAATTGTCCACGCATAAAAATCAATGCAATTTAAAATCTCGAAATGAAAAAATATATTTGAAACTAATTGCCGGTTTGATGTGTTTTAAAAATGCACGCCCATTTCTCATTACTGATAGGCCATTTTCTCGGCCAGCGGAATGAAGCTCTCCTCGTCTAGCCCAACAGGCCTGATAAAGTGACTTACTTGACAAATCACAAAAAAACTGGGCTAGCCATTTTAAAAAAAAACTACTGGGTTGGTCTGTGGTAAACATAAAAGAAAAGGCTGTCTAGACAGGCTAGAGTGTCCCACACAGCCCAGTTGACACCCTGCTTCCGTCTCAAAAACATATTAGATAAATGCCACTCCAATTATGGCGATTCATAAAAATGCCACTGCAATTTCCAAACTTTGAAAAATGCCACTGCAATTTTTGCAAACTTTGAAAAACGCCACTGCAGTTTGCAAACTTTGAAAAACGCCACTCCAGACTTCAAAAAGTGCCACTAGAAATGGCATGGAATGGCATTTTTCAAAGCTTGGAAATTGCAGTGGCATTTCTCGGAGGCATTTATCAAATTAACCAAAAACAAAAATAAATGGGCGAGCTGCTGGGTTCCTGGTGTCAGCTGCTCGTTGTGCAATTCTCTTGTTTATTGACTACGTTGACAATGGCATGGGACCCAGATGTCAGAAATCCACTAGGAGGAGCCATTTTTTTATTGGCTTGAAATAAGGAGGCACTTGCTTGTGTACTGCCATGACCTTGGCGGGTCCCTGCTGTCATCCTCTCCACGTACAATCATTTCCTGATTGTGTACGCGTCAACTTCCTAGGCCCACAAGTCAGCCTCTAAACCCGCGGAGGACAAATACAACCCATTTAAAAAAATAACAGCCCATTCCATACGTTCAAATGGAAAGTTCAACATTCAGAGCAAAGTAACAGGTCTGATCCACATATAGAGTACTGAACTTCCACGTTGACAACCATCATAGCCAAGTTAACTATCTACTCCCACTAGACAAGTACTAACTTACTCTTAGCTAACTAGACGATGCCGGCGGTACACGCTAAACACCAGCACCGGTGTCCTGAGCCTCACCTCGGACTTGCAAGAGGTGTGATAGGGCGCGTTGCTCGCGCGCGTTGGCCCTTTCCATGCCGGCGTGGTCCACCGAAGCTTCGGCTTCCAAGCGGGAAACCCACTTGACGAGCTGGTAGTAAAAATCGGCGTCGCGAACGCGTGCGTGCCCGACAGCCTCCAGGGCTATTTGCCGGGCGCCGGCCTCCACGTAGTCGGCCAAGTTGCGGGCGCTCTACTCGCGACTTAGAGCATCGGTGTGCTGCTGCTCCATGTCCCACTGGCGGCGCAAATCGGCGTTACGCTGCTCCTCCGCCAGGCGGTCGCGCTCCAACAATTCCTGCTCCTCCGCCATGCGGTCGCGCTCCAACAACTCCTCGATCTGCGCATTGCCATCTAAAGACAGATAGAATGCCTCCTCCCTCCATCTGCCTTCCGGTGAAAAACCAAACACTAGTTCCGGCGGTGACCGCCTCCGGCGTCGCCTACCGCAGACGGGCGGGGGCACGGCGGACGTGGCGAGCTACGTCGGGCTAGTGGGGGCTTATGAGGATATGGCGAGTTGGGTCACGGTGGCACTGGAGAATGCCGGGAAACAGTACTTATAGGGGGAAGGTAGCGCGGCGGTCATCGGAATTCAATGCATAATGGCTTAGCGCGCCAGCTTGCCTTGGAAAACTAGGGAAACTGAAATTATGACTGTGCCGTCCCGTCCCGTCCGGGTCGCATGCCAGCATGACGGTCAAACGAGTGCACTCGAATCATCTCCCTCCTTGTCAATAATGATTTCACGGATTTAAAAAGCCCGCAACAATTAAAGCGTATCTATTTTCGCATCAGTTAGCTGCCTTAATTACGGCCGGCTGCATGCAGGCACTCAGAATCGCTCGCAGGCAGTACACGAAGCAGCATGCAATGAGTCGCAGCCGAGGGCACGCATGCAGCCACTTAAATCGCTGGAATTAATTAGGCTTAAACTTCTGCATGCCATTAATTATTGCCATGCCTTGGTCTTGCTGCTTTGCTCACGGGACTAATAAACCCGGACGGAGGGAGTACCTTGGTTGGTGAGAGGTTTGAATTAAGCCCTGCAAACCGGAAAGGAGGTACTAGTACGTGCGTGATCCGCTATTTATTCGTGTAGGATCGAGTAGGTCGTTTCTTGAATTGAGCCATGCAAACCGGAAAGGAGGTAGTACGTGTGTGATATGCTATCTATCCGTGTAGGATCGATAGTGTAGCTTGTCAGTTTCTTTAGAGGTAGGCATTTTTATCCTTGTAGGATCGATAGTGTAGCTTGTCAGTTTCTTCAGAGGTAGGCATTTTTATTCAAAAAACTGCCACTTTGCATCTTGCGTCGCAAATAAAACTTCCAGGTGCGCATTTGTAGGCTAGCTAGTGATCGATCAGTAACTTGTAAACACTGAGCGAACAGAAATAAGTAACTGTTAATGCATCTCAATGATTCACAGATCATATACAAATATGTAGCTCCAAAAGCAAAGATCAGCCACTTCGGATCTTGCGTCGCAACTAAAACTAACTAGTACAATTCCCATACATAAGATCAACATGTTAATGCATCTCAATGATTCACAGATCATATACAAATATGTTGCTCCAAAAGCAAAGATCTAGAAAAAACATCTGTTCTTCCTACTAACATGGATGCTTCTCTTGGCCAACATTTAGTACAGACTGAAAGACAAATTTGTTTGTGAAGTCTACAATTCCTCTTGCAAACGTAAGTGGTTTCACCAACAGATGGAACCATTAGAATGAACCACACATGATGGAGGAACATCCACTGCAATATGATTTGGTCTTCTCTCGATCACACCGTGAGACTATTTTCGGAATACAAACTTTAACTTAGGGAAAATGATGCCCATTGTATAATCAAACCAAAGCAATGAAGCACCAAATGTTGGCCAGTAAATAGTACAGTACTACTTTTCTGCAGTCCATGAAGTGACTATCCAATCTTTGTGTCTATTTCAAATGGGACTGCATGCAGTGACTATACTATTCTCTTGTGCAGTTCAACCAAAATTGCGGACACTTTGTTTGTTTGCCAAATAGCAATGGGCAGACATCTCTGTCTGCACAAATATCAAGCAGCTAGTAAACATATACCACACCATGTTCGCAGTGATGGAAGAGGTGAAATCGATACAACCAAAATTGAGCATCCAATCATTGAATCTTGTCCCGCACCTCCAATGTAGGTCCACCCTGCCAATAAATTCACATGCAAACCAGTAGTATTACTATCTAATGACAGTACAAAAAGAGTAGCAAGATAGTAGCAAACCATGTACCTTCGTAATGAATAGCTCATAGTGCCACCAATTGGATATAAAGGTTTGGAAAAAAACATGCTCCTAATGTTGAACCAGTTGGACTTTTTGTGCAGCTCCACTAAAATCGAGCATCCCTATTTGCATAGATATTGAAAGTGTGATTACTATAAAAGTGGCACTAGTTGAAGCATAGACTCACAAATATAAGCATTCCAATTTCTTAATGGGAAAAGGTAGCAAGACTGTTTCTAACCACCTGTTTGAAGGAATAAATAAAACAACAGTGGCTGATGTCGGGAAGGCATACATAGTTTTTTTTTCTGAAAAACTGAGCCATTCCTGACCTTTCCTCTTCTTTTAAGGAAATTTTGTGCAGTTCTACTAAAATAAAATGCCATCACCGCCTTGACAATTTAGTTACACTGTACAAAAGGAAATGACTTAACATTACATCATGATGTCGGGTATGTAGTAGACAGGCATTAGAGACAAACATACAGACCTCCTCCGATAACATAATGAACATTAATTTTAACAAAGGTGTGACTAGCTTTACCGGGATAATTTGAATGAACTCTACACCCTATGTTCCTTAATATAAGACGTTTTCGCGGTTCAGTTTAAAGTACCCAAATGTCTAGTATTTAGAAAAACAGATAGTAGTTTTTTTGAGCACATATCTGGGAAAGCTTGCCACACTTTATTTATGTCCATACGCTAATGCAACACCATTCGAATACTACAAATATACACTAATCCAGTGGCTAGTGCAACAATAGAGTAGTTAGTTTATTACAGGGTATAGTACAATGGTTTTACTGAACAGATTTCAATAAACTCTAGCACTGGAAGGTTTCTATAAGAATCAACAATACAAAATGTAAAGATAACAAGTTTAAGCATTGGTATACTAGCTGTGCATGAGCATTAAACCAAATACAAAAGTCTGAAGGTAACTAGCATTATTAACTAATGACAGTATAAAAAATTGCAAACCATGTACCTCCAAGGTAAATATCATTTCGAACTCGGGGGGACCTTAAAAATTGCTATCCCAATCTTGATAATCGATCAGACATAAAAACTTGATCTTTCCTCTTGATAATCAAGAGAACAGCCGGAGGAGGAGGTGCCCACTCTTGACCTTTCCTCTTGTCTTCATAATTGTCTGTGCAGTTTAACCAAAATAAAATGACATTAGCGCCTTGGCATTTTGGTGACACTGTACAAAAAATTTAACTTATCTCATGAAAGTGAGGTATGTAATCTATAAGCATTAATAGTGCAAAAATCTGAAGGTAGTAATAAGTTTCATCATTGGTACACTGGCTGTGCAACAGCATTAGAATGCCTTAGCTAAAAAATCTTTAATACATCCACAATCAACAGCTAACCTGAAATGATCCAGTGACATTAAATCGCACTGCTTAAATTTGTCTGTGGCATTAGACTGAGAGCGGCATTAGTTAAATGTGGCATCACTTTAGCAGTAGCATTGCTTGACTTGACTGCTGGCGTTATACTAATAGCAAAAAAAGTGGCAATAAGAGCATGGGAGGCCCATTCGGACAGTGGGCGCACCAGTACGATGTACCTCCACGGACGCAGAGTGGTGAGGGAGGTATGGTTGCCTAGAGCAACAAATATCCAGGCAGCATATGTGGATTATGTCCCATTTTTGTTCTCTTTAGCCACCTTTTTCCTATGTGAGGACAACAAACCGATCAGCCTGGTCATTCTCTATTGCGTTGTCATGCCTTTCTACCCTTCTTCAACCAAGAGACACGAGACTCGTTCCTTAGCTACTGATTTTCCCCTTTTCAACCTAGACGCGGGTTCGATGCCTATTCTCTTGGACAGTACAGTCTCCCTTCCTTTCCTTATTCAACCCAGACATGCATTAGTCTGCATGAAGTAGGGTTTCCTTTAATAGTGCAAATTATGGTTTTCATCTGCGTGGCCAGCAGAGCAGAGGATAGCAAATTGGGAAGATGGTGGAGTGGAAAAAGATCCACATGCAACGACGTGCCAGATGGGGCAATAGAACAAGGGTATGGTTCGAAAAGAGGTAGCATACCTGAGGGTCGGCGAGAAGTGGCTTCGCTCGTGGTCGTCGTCCTCCGCACACACTACGGCAGCGATCCCGCACGGGCGCCTAGGTCTGAGAGGACGGCCTTGTCGTCAGTGCGTGACCTCGCTCGCCGCCGACGAGTGCGTCAACGCTGCACGTCCTTTTCTTCCCCGGTGGATCTGTGACCACCGGTGAGGAGGGAGAGAGGGGCCGTCTTTTTTAGATCTGGAGAGAGGGTGGTAGTGTGGGAAGAAAGTGGGCAGCCCTTGGCAAGAAAGCGCTGAAGCTCCAGCCTATATATCTTCTTTATACTACTAGTACTGGAGGTGGAGTAGTGGTAGAGTACTTTATATTTTCTCTTCGTACAGTACCAGTTAGTCGTGCTTCAAAACTGAATGGCGCACCATTAAAAAAATAAAGGCCGATAACTAATGCGGCACCTCAGGACAACGCGGCCAGATCGCATTTTCCACGAGAAATTACACACCATGTCTCGTTGACATGTGGTCCAGTTCCACATATCAGTGAGACGACGGCGAGTAGTAGGAGTATTTCCAAACCGACGTGTAGGCCGGGGCGCCCCTTCGTGAACCGTGGCAAACTGGCAACCGTCCACCGACTCTTCGCCTTTCCCTCTTGATTTGGAACTGCTGTCGCACGCTCTTCCTCTCCCTCCTCTATTTTCCTTCAGCCCTTCACTCTTTCTTCTGCCATTGTTCGATCGTCTTCTCCATGGAGGGAACAGGACGGAAACGACCCTGTTATTCTTGCCCTGATCTGAAAGATGATGTGGTGGAGGAACTCATTGATCGGTGCGATGTCATCACCTCGGCTAGCATGGCAGGTTCGTTCAAGACCATTCTCGACTCAACTAATAACATCATTACAAGGAACCCAAGAGTCAAGGAGCGGTTTGATCTCCCCTATCTTCTTCGCCGTGACCCTGATGACTGGCGCCGTCACGACGGAGGCCTCGCCCTGTGCAAGTTGATGCCGCTTGATAATGATACGTATGATGTTAAGATGCCATCGCTTGAAGGCAAGGCTTGGGCAGGCGCAAATGGAGATTGGGTTGTTTACATTGGGTCCAACTGTGAGTGGGAACTTGTGAATGTGTACACTCGTGACCGGGTTCCACTTCCAAAAATTTCAGCAGACTGCCCAGAGGTTGAGCACACCGGTATTGTACGCACATTCAAATACAATCATGGTGACTTTCTTCTACGGAAGATAGCAATTTCTCGAGTCCCCAACCGCTCTTGGAATTACAACAACTATGAAGTTGTTGCTATCTTCGATAAGCTTGTTGCCATCGTCAGTGGTTTGACTGGATGGATATTGCTCAAAAATTAGTTTCTATACACGGATGAGTACTGTGATGCAATTCAATATGAGGGCCTTGTGTTTGCTGCCACCACTCGTGGCACTGTTTTTGCATGGCATCCTCATTGTTTCGGTACGTTTGTTTTCCACCATAATTATAACTGTTTCATCCACATGCATGCGGGTTAGCAAGGCTAGTCATAGTGGGGAGTAACTTAGACTAGTAACATGCATATGTTACTAGTTTATGTTACTACCTCTATAGTGCATAGTATCTTAGATTAGTATCATAGGTGGTCTCATTTATTGCCATGCATGACACATAGTAGCATCACATTTATTATGTTACGGTATCTACCTATGTTACTATAACCATCTCTCGCTTCCTTAATTGCCTGCCACATAAGCATGTTTGCGAGTCCCAAGTGCATGATACTACTTATGTTACCCCCACTATGGCCAGCCTTACTAATTAACCTTCTTCTTGTGTTTCCAAGGTCCTGTGAACATTCCACCACCTATACTTGAAGATTTTTATAACCAAGGGGGAGATGATGATGGTGATGATCACGAGCATGAGGACGAGCAGCGCCCATATACTATTTGGCGCCTGGCAACTAATTCCGATGGATCACCTCTTCTCGTGTGTATACAACCCACTGATGATGTTACTGCTAAGGAAGCAGGTGTAGTCTCCCATGGTCGCACTCTCCGGACCTATTCCAACACCCGTTGCATGGTATCCGGGATGGATACTAGTGTGCTAGATCCAACTCCTTCTCCCTGGTACAGAATTGATAGTCTTGGAGAAACCTTGCTCTTCCTTGGACAAAACTATCCAATGGTGGTGAAAGGCGATCCAACTGCTGTTGACACAATGTTACTACCATTTATGAGAAGCAACTGTGTCTATACCTCGGACATTTGGGTGGTTCCCTACCCTAGTACTGATATAGTAGGCCGCTTCAGAGTGGATGATCAGTCCTGCGTTGGTCTCCAGATCGACAATGGATGGCCCGTCCCAGAGAATCACTTGTGGTTCAAAGCAAGCGTTTCCAACACCGAGGAATGGTTGAGTTGAAGTTCATTTCATTGCTTGTTATTTGTTGTGTGGTGAAAACTTTAGTACTTATAATGTATCCTTGTTGTCGATGTGGGTTGATGACCTGTTGTATGTAATAAAATGATATGCCTGTGATAAACTTACTAAATTTATGAATGGCTTTCGAGTTGCTTCTGTGAGTGAGTGGTGCAACGAGGCAAAAAATATATTTTCCGAATACATAATTGTACGTGCATTGCAACAGGTTATCGGATGGGGCCAATCAACAATAGTAGTACACTATTTGTACTAGCTTCACATGCTTTGCGCGTCGTGCGGGTGTTTTTACTGTAGCCATACTATACTACGTAACCAGCACCTCGAATCCTCGATACTAGTAGTACTATATAGTACTAACTAGTAGGAGTAGTAGGGTGGCATGGTCCAGAACAAGCATTCATGTCCAGGAGTACGGCACATGCCACCAGCACGACTTCCATCTGACATCATATTTCTTGGAGTCCGTGCTAGAGCAATCTCTTCAACCTCATCGTTTCTCTAACTCAGCCATCGCGCGGCGGGCGAGGTGGGGGTTTGCCGATAGTCGGTTTCCTTAACTGCGGTCCCACTTGTAAGGCCAACTGCAACGCACGACCCCAAACGGACGTCCGTTTTGCATGAACTCCAACGATAATTTTGACTAGAAAAGCAAGACCAAAGAAAACAAGAACCACAAGAATACATTTTACTACTCCTGTAAGTTGGATTAGTGCCTTCTTGATGCATTCATTGTTGATCTGCGGAGGCTCGATTTTGCGTGCTTCTTTCTTCTTAGAGTGTAAAGAAGTAGACGTTGCTTCCTCGCATCTAGTCTCATGTCTAGCCTCTATTCTAGTACTCCCTCCGGCCCATTTTTCTCTGCGTCTAAGCAGCTACATGCATACCAAGTAGGAGTATCAACAAGTGCACTAATCTCATCTATAGCCTCCGTGCTAGCTAAAAGTGATAGAACATCTACTAAATTGTGCTCTATAAATATATGGATGTACTCTTCTTCCCAATACAAAAACTTGCATCCATTCTACTCCCTCCATTGCACAATACATGGCTTCTATTTGTCAAAATATATATGTATCTAGACATGTTTTAGTATATAGGCACATCCATTTTTGGACAAATGGAAGTCAATTATTTTGGAACGGAGGGAGTACACAATAAATTTTTTAAGTTAGCACAACTAGTCTAATCCGAGAGCACAACCGAAGATTTGGTCGGTATCTACCTCCTTTTGCTGACACGTGGGACATCCAGCATCCAGGTTGTGTCATGAAAGAAAATAGAGTGGTAGTTGATAAGTTGAAGCCATGAGATGTGCATCTTGGGTTAAACTGTAAATAGAATCTTACTACTCTTGAGTAACTCCAAAAGCGGCCACCGAAGATCTTTCTTGGATTTGTTTTTCATCACCAGCACGTCAAGGTGAAAGATGTGCTGGTTCAGTGGGTCCTCTTGCGTTTTCACTGACATGTGGGGCCGCATGTGAGCAAACAGACGATGGGCTCCGCGCGTCCGCTGGCTGGCTGAGAAGAGAGATAGAGGAGTGCTGAGCACGGACTGCAGGAAATTTGTTCTATGTAACCAGCACCTTGATATTCGCATGTGGTTGTTTCTAGAATAAAAAAAGGAGGTGCCTCTACTTATGTTACTCCCACTACGCCTAGCCTAAGGTTAGTAGGTAACCTTGCGCTTGGCTCTTCGCCTCTTCCGGAAGTCGATGGTTCTACAGTAGTGCTTCTGGCAATCTGACACCAAATGAACTGCTGCACATCCACCGCTTGTAAGCAAAAGTTTCTCCTCGTGCTGCGAGCCACCGTGCACGCGTTGGTGAGGGAGAAGGCGTAATCAAGCTTCTCGTCGTTTTGTGAGTTGACGGGACACATCAAAGTTATTTACTAGTAGTACGTACTATCTCCAAAAATATTGCACTATTCATGTGCCATCGAGGAGAAAAAATATTGCGTAGGTGCCATCAAAGTGCACGACTCACTTACGGAAAAGGGTTTCCCCCCGCTCCCCCCCCGCACGACTCACTTACGCACTGCTTATCTGATTATCTCCATTTTCTTACATGACACGTGCACCTTGATGCTAGATGTCTCGCGTGTTGGGAAAAGGATGAACAAAGCTCACGTAAAAGAAAAGACTTGAAGAGCATAGATTCCCGACGATCGAGGAGGAGCAAGGAACCTCGCGGTGGAGCGTCTGCAAGGAACCTTGTGCGTTTTCTCCTGTTTTTTGCCGCCTGCCCACCTATAAACAACTAAAAGAACATGAACTTTTCGCTAACCACTAGAAATGGTACATCAGGATGCTAAGTTGAAGATGTTTTATACTCCCTCCGTTCCCAAATATAAGTCTTTTTAGATATTTCAATAAGGGACTACATACGAAACAAAATGAGTGAATCTACACTCTAAAATATGTACACAAGCGAACGCACTAACTCCATCCGATGCAACTCATGCACATACGCGCACAGCATGGAGCACACAACGCACATACACAAGACATGCATGCACACACGCTTGGCCGCAGAATGCACGTGAATAACACATGCATGCGCACACACTCGGCTGCATGGAGGCGTGCACCATCCGCGGCGACGTCCGGTTCGTCATGCTACGGCGAAGCTTGCACACAACTCTTGCAGCACCTCTTTGCCGTCATTGTTCAACTACTAGTCGGAGACGAAGACGACCGCAACCTCGGCCTTAGAGCTAGCACCGATGGAAAAACACGCACGCTGCACGCACACGAGCACATACGGAGTACCCACGACATGGTGGTGGTGCGTCCCCAGTCGCCTCTACTCCTTCTGCGCACGTTGTCTATCAAGGCGGCTGCATGCTAATGATGATGTGGGTGAGATCTTCTAGGACTCAAATGATGACGTGGAAAATTATGAGACACAAGGTGACATACACCGTCAAGGTCCACGGTCAAGGGGGCGATAGCAAGTGCTTAGATGTGCTTAGAGCAAGTACAATAGAGTTGAGTCAGCGGGCTATAAGGAATACTCCCTCCTTTCCGGTTTATAAGGCTTATCTCAACTTTTTTGTTTTTCCAATTTAGAGGGCTCATCTCCATCTCATTTTTAGTTTCGAATGCGCATTAAATCTTTGCATGCAAGAATTAAAAAGGAACACACCAATGCATGTAATGTTCCTACTCATCTAGTGGCCAAGCATGCATGCACTGTAATTAATCCAAATTAGTGCATGAGTTTAATTGGGTAGTTTTGTAATGTACGAGATGCATGCACTGTACCTCGATATAGGCTCGATATAGTGGGGTGGCATGGGCCATAACTAGCATTCTCGTCTAGCACTACGGCACACGCCACCCACGCGAGTCCCATCCGACACCAATTTTCTTGGAGTCCATGCTACAACCATCTCTTCTCCCTCCTGTTTTCTCAGCCATCGCGCGGTGGGCGGGGTGGGGGTTTGCCGATAGTCGGTTTGCTCAACTACGGTCCCACTTGTAAGTGAAAATGCAACACCGCACGCATTCCCGCTTGAGCGGCATGCCGGACCAACCGTGTGGGGGTGCGATGCGAACACGGCAGGCTTTCCTTTTGAACTCGTAACTTGTAAATTTTGGTTCTACTCCATGGCGCGATCGATAGATAGAAAATAACGATTTTGCCTAGAGTAATGAGAAGTTTGGTTCTGGCGCCATTCATGCATGGAGTACGTACGAAAATTATGAAGTTGATGCGAAAGGTAAGATAATTACTGTAGTATCATATACTACCACATGGATTTGACGGAAAGATAAAAATACATACGGATCCATCAACGACATCCTCATGCCCTAGTGCGCCGGGTCACCAACCGACGTGTGAGGAGCAGCGGCGTTGGGGGCGAGCTCAACGTGCTTCTGAATAGTCCGTCCAAGGTTGCCCTGCGGTCCAAGAAGGTCATCGTCCTATCGTCCTCCTCTGGCATGCGCGTAGACGTGGGTGATTATGTCCATGGTGTCTTGCTGCGCCAGGCGCTGCACGGCGAGCGCGACCTCAAGGTGGACATTCTCCGGCGCGACGGTGGGCAGTTGCAGGGCCACCAGTGCATCGAAGAGGTTGTCACCATAGTGGCCGTTGAGGTTGGCGGTCATCGCAGAGCTTGGGTGCGTCGGCTGAAGGCTTATGTCAAAGTCGTCCGCGAGCTTCTTGACGACGGTGAACTTGTCGAGGAAACCGACGAGGACCTCGTCGAACAAGGAGACGAAGCTGTCGTCCAAGCAGCCCCTGTTGGAAATATGCCCTAGAGGCAATAATAAAAGTATTATTATTATATTTCCTTGTTCATGATAATTGTCTTTATTCATGCTATAATTGTATTATCCGGAAATCGTAATACACGTGTGAATACATAGGCCATAATATGTCCCTAGTAAGCCTCTAGTTGACTAGCTCGTTGATCAACAGATAGTCATGGTTTCCTGACTATGGACATTAGATGTCGTTGATAATGGGATCACATCATTAGGAGAATGATGTGATGGACAAGACCCAATCCTAAGCATAGCACAAGATCGTGTAGTTCGTTTTGCTAGAGCTTTTCCAATGTCAAGTATCTTTTCCTTAGACCATGAGATCATGTAACTCCCGGATACCGTAGGAGTGCTTTGGTTGTACCAAACGTCACAATGTAACTGGGTGACTATAAAGGTGCACTACAGGTATCTCCGAAAGTGTCTGTTGGGTGGATCGAGACTGGGATTTGTCACTCCGTATTACGGAGAGGTATCACTGGGCCCACTCGGTAGTGCATCATCATAATGAGCTCAAAGTGACCAAGTGTCTGGTCACGGGATCATGCATTACGGTACAAGTAAAGTGACTTGCCGGCAACGAGATTGAACGAGGTATTGGGATATCAACGATCGAATCTCGGGCAAGTAACATACCGTCTGACAAAGGGAATTGTATACGGGGTTGATTGAATCCTCGACATCGTGGTTCATCCGATGAGATCATCGAGGAGCATGTGGGAGCCAACATGGGTATCCAGATCCCGCTGTTGATTATTGACCGTAGAGCCGTCTCGGTCATGTCTGCATGTCTCCCGAACCCGTAGGGTCTACACACTTAAGGTTCGGTGACGCCAGGGTTGTATGAATATGAGTATGCAGCAAACTGAATGTTGTTCAGAGTGCCGGATGAGATCCCGGACATCACGAGGAGTTCCGGAATGGTCCGTAGGTAAAGAATTATATATAGGAAGTGCTGTTTCGGCCATCGGGAAAGTTTCGGGGTCACCCGGTATTGTACCGGGACCACCGGAAGGGTCCCGGGGGTCCACCGGGTGGGGCCACCTATCCCGGAGGGCCCCGTGGGCTGAAGTGGGAGGGGAAGCAGCCCCTAGTGGGCTGGTGCACCCCCCCTTGGGCCCCCCTGCGCCTAGGGTTGGAAACCCTAGGGGGGGCGCACCACTTGCCTTGGGGGGCACTCCAACCCCCCTGGCCGCCGCCCCCCTTGGGAGATTCAATCTCCAGGGCCGCCCCCCCGGGGGCCTATATAAAGGAGAGGGGAGGGAGGGCAGCCGCACACTGAGTCTTGGCGCCTCCCTCCCCCTGCTACGCCTCTTCCTCCTCCCGGAGTAGCTTGGCGAAGCCCTGCCAGAGTCCTGCTGCATCCACCACCACGCCGTCGTGCTGCTGGATCTTCATCAACCTCTCCTTCCCCCTTGCTGGATCAAGAAGGAGGAGACGTCATCCGCTCCGTACGTGTGTTGAACGCGGAGGTGTTGTCCGTTCGGCACTTGGTCATCGGTGATTTGGATTACGGCGAGTACGACTCCATCATCCCCGTTCTCTTGAATGCTTCCGCTCACGATCTACAAAGGTATGTAGATGCACTCCTATCACTCGTTGCATAGATGAACTCATAGATGGATCTTGGTGAAACCGTAGGATTTTTTTTAATTTTCTGCAACGTTCCCCAATAGTGGCATCATGAGCTAGGTCTATGCGTAGTTCTCTATTGCACGAGTAGAACACAAAACTGTTGTGGGCGTAGATCTTGTCAACTTGCTTGCCGCTACTAGTCTTATTTTGCTTCAGCGGTATTGTGGGATGAAGCGGCCCGGACCGACCTTACACGTATGCTTACGTGAGACAGGTTCCACCGACTGACATGCACTAGTTGCATAAGGTGGCTAGCGGGTGTCTGTCTCTCCCACTTTAGTTGGAGCGGATTCGACGAAAAGGGTCCTTATGAAGGGTAAATAGAAGTTGACAAAATCACGTTGTGGTTATTCGTAAGTAAGAAAACGTTCTTGCTAGAACCCAATTGCAGCCACGTAAAAGATGCAACAACAATTAGAGGACGTCTAACTTGTTTTTGCACCAATTGTCTTGTGATGTGATATGGCCAGAAGTTGTGATGAATGATGAGTGATATATTGTGATGTATGAGATCATGTTCTTGTAATAGGAATCACGACTTGCATGTCAATGAGTATGACAACCGGCAGGAGCCATAGGAGTTGTCTTTATTTTTGTATGACCTGCATGTCATTGAAGAACGCCATGTAAATTACTTTACTTTATTGCTAAATGCGTTAGCCATAGAAGTAGAAGTAGTCGTTGGCGTGACAACTTCATGAAGACACAATGATGGAGATCATGATGATGGAGATCATGGTGTCATGCCGGTGACGAAGATGATCATGTAGCCCCGAAGATGGAGATCAAAGGAGCTATATGATATTGGCCATATCATGTCACTACTATATAATTGCATGTGATGTTTATTATGTTTATGCATCTTGTTTACTTAGAACGATGGTAGTAAATAAGATGATCCCTTATAACAATTTCAAGAAAGTGTTCTCCCCTAACTGTGCGCCGTTGCTAAAGTTCGTCGTTTCGAAGCACCACGTGATGATCGGGTGTGATAGATTCTTACGTTCACATACAACGGGTGTAAGATAGTTTTACACATGCAAAAACACTTAGGGTTAACTTGACGAGCCTAGCATGTACAGACATGGCCTCGGAACACAGAGGCCGAAAGGTCAAACATGAGTCGTATGGAAGATACGATCAACATGGAGATGTTCACCGATGATGACTAGTCCGTCTCACGTGATGATCGGACACGGCCTAGTCGACTCGGATCGTGTGACACTTAGATGACTAGAGGGATGTCTAATCTAAGTGGGAGTTCATTAAATAATTTGATTAGATGAACTTAATTATCATGAACTTAGTCTAAAACCTTTGCAAATATGTCTTGTAGATCAAATGGCCAACACTCATGTCAACATGAACTTCAACGCGTTCCTAGAGAAAACCAAGCTGAAAGATGATGGCAACAACTATACGGACTGGGTCCGGAACCTGAGGATCATCCTCATAGCTGCCAAGAAAGCATATGTCCTAGAAGAACTGCTAGGTGAAGCACCCATCCCAGAGAACCAAGACGTTATGAACGCTTGGCAGTCACGTGCTGATGATTACTCCCTCGTTCAGTGCAGCATGCTTTACAGCTTAGAACCGGGGCTCCAAAAGCGTTTTGAGAAACACGGAGCATATGAGATGTTCGAGGAGCTGAAAATGGTTTTCCAAGCTCATGCCCGGGTCGAGAGATATGAAGTCTCCGACAAGTTCTATAGTTGTAAGATGGAGGAAAACTGTTCTGTCAGTGAGCATATACTCAAAATGTCTGGGTTGCACAACTGCCTGTCCCAGCTGGACATTAACCTCCCGGACGAGGCGGTCATTGACAGAATCCTTCAGTCGCTCCCACCAAGCTACAAGAGCTTTGTGTTGAACTACAATATGCAGGGGATGGTGAAAACTATTCCTGAAGTATTTTCAATGCTGAAGTCAGCAGAGGTAGAAATCAAGAAAGAACATCAAGTGTTGATGGTCAATATAACCACCAAGTTCAAGAAGGGCAAGGGCAAGAAGAACTTCAAGAAGGACGGCAAGGATGTTGCCGCGCCCGATAAGCCAGTTGCCGGGAAGAAGTCAAAGAATGGACCCAAGCCTAAGACTGAGTGCTTTTATTGCAAAGGGAAGGGTCACTGGAAGCGGAACTGCCCCAAATACTTAGCGGACAAGAAGGCCAGCAACACTAAAGGTATATTTGATATACATGTAATTGATGTGTACCTTACCAGTACTCGTAGTAACTCCTGGGTATTTGATACCGGTGCCATTGCTCATATTTGTAACTCACAGTAGGAGCTGCGGAATAAGCAGAGACTGGCGAAGGACGAGGTGACGATGCGCGTCAGGAATGGTTCCAAGGTCGATGTGATCGCCGTCGGCACGCTACATCTAAATTTACCCACGGGATTAGTTTTAAACCTCAATAATTGTTATTTAGTGCCAAGTTTGAGCATGAACATTGTATCTGGATCTCATTTGATACGAGATGGTTACTCATTTAAATCCGAGAATAATGGTTGTTCTATGTATATGAGAGATATGTTTTATGGTCATGCCCCGATGGTCAATGGTTTATTCTTAATGAATCTCGAATGTAATGTTACACATATTCATAGTGTGAATACCAAAATATGTAAAGTTGATAACGATAGTCCCACATACTTGTGGCACTGCCGCCTTGGTCACATTGGTGTCAAGCGCATGAAGAAGCTCCATGCTGATGGACTTTTAGAGTCTCTCGATTATGAATCATTTGACACATGCGAACCATGCCTCATGGGCAAAATGACCAAGACTCCGTTCTCCGGAACAATGGAGCGAGCAACCAACTTATTGGAAATCATACATACCAATGTGTGCGGTCCAATGAGCGTTGAGGCTCGCGGAGGATATCGTTATGTTCTCACTCTCACTGATGACTTGAGTAGATATGGGTATGTCTACTTGATGAAACACAAGTCTGAGACCTTTGAAAAGTTCAAGGAATTTCAGAATGAGGTAGAGAATCAACGTGACCGAAAGATAAAGTTCCTACGATCAGATCGTGGAGGAGAATACTTAAGTCATGAATTTGGTACACACTTAAGGAAATGTGGAATCGTTTCACAACTCACGCCGCCTGGAACACCTCAGCGTAACGGTGTGTCCGAACGTCGTAATCGCACTCTATTGGATATGGTGCGCTCTATGATGTCTCTTACCGATTTATCGCTATCATTTTGGGGATACGCTCTAGAGACAGCTACATTCACTTTAAATAGGGCACCGTCTAAATCTGTTGAGACGACACCGTATGAATTATGGTTTGGGAAGAAACCTAAGCTGTCGTTTCTAAAAGTTTGGGGATGCGATGCTTATGTCAAGAAACTTCAACCTGAAAAGCTCGAACCCAAGTCGGAAAAATGCGTCTTCATAGGATACCCTAAGGAAACCATTGGGTATACCTTGTACTTAAGATCCGAGGGCAAGATCTTTGTTGCCAAGAATGGATCCTTTCTAGAAAAAGAGTTTCTCTCAAAAGAAGTAAGTGGGAGGAAAGTAGAACTCGATGAAGTACCACCTCTTGAACCGGAAAGTAGTGCAGCTCAGGAAAATGTTCATGTGGTTCCTACACCAACTGGAGAGGAAATTAATGATGATGATCAAGGTACTTCGGATCAAGTTGCTACTGAACTTCGTAGGTCCACAAGGACACGTTCCATACCAGAGTGGTATGGCAACCCTATCCTGGAAATCATGTTGTTAGACAACGGTGAACCTTCGAACTATGAAGAAGCGATGGCGGGCCCAGATTCCAACAAATGGCTTGAAGCCATGCAATCCGAGATAGAATCCATGTGAAAACAAAGTATGGACTTTGACAGACTTGCCCGATGATCGGCAAGCGATAGAAAACAAATGGATCTTTAAGAAGAAGACGGACGCGGATGGTAATATTACTATCTATAAAGCTCGACTTGTCGCTAAGGGTTATCGGCAAGGTCAAGGGGTTGACTACGATGAGACTTTCTCTCCCGTAGCGAAGCTGAAGTCCGTCCGAATCATGTTAGCAATTGCCGCATACTATGATTATGAGATATGGCGGATGGACGTCAAAACGGCATTCCTTAATGGGCATCTTAAGGAAGAACTGTATATGATGCAGCCGGAGGGTTTTGTCGATCCTAAGAACGCTAACAAAGTATGCAAGCTCCAGCGATCCATTTATGGGCTGGTGCAAGCATCTCGGAGTTGGAACATTCGCTTTGGTGAGATGATGAAAGCGTTTGAGTTTATGCAGACTTATGCAGAAGCCTGAGTTTACAAGAAAGTGAGTGGGAGCTCTGTAGCATTTCTCATATTATATGTAGATGACATACTCTTGATGGGAAATGATATAGAACTTTTGGACAGTATTAAGGCCTACTTAAATAAGTGTTTTTCAATGAAGGACCTTGGAGAAGCTGCTTACATATTAGGCATCAAGATCTATAGGGATAGATCGAGACGCCTCATAGGTCTTTCACAAAGCACATACCTTGATAAGATTTTGAAGAAGTTCAAAATGGATCAATCCAAGAAAGGGTTCTTGCTTGTATTGCAAGGTGTGAGATTGAGCTCGGCTCAATGCCCGACCACGGCAAAAGATAAAGAAGAGATGAGTGTCATCCCCTATGCTTCAGCCATAGGATCTATTATGTATGCCATGCTGTGTACCAGACCTGATGTAAACCTTGCTGTAAGTTTGGTAGGAAGGTACCAAAGTAATCCCGGCAAGGAACACTGGACAGCGGTCAAGAATATCCTGAAGTACCTGAAAACGACAAAAGACATGTTTCTCGTTTATGGAGGTGATGAAGAGCTCGTCGTAAAGGGTTACGTCGATGCTAGCTTCGACACAGATCTGGATGACTCTAAGTCACAAACCGGATATGTGTATATGTTGAATGGTGGAGCAGTAAGCTAGTGCAGCTGCAAGCAGAGCGTCGTGGCGGGATCTACACGTGAAGCGGAGTACATGGCAGCCTCGGAGGCAGCACATGAAGCAATTTTGGTGAAGGAGTTCATCACTGACCTAGGAGTCATATCCAATGCGTCGGGGCCGATCAAACTCTTCTGTGACAACACTGGAGCTATTGCTCTTGCCAAGGAGCCCAGGTTTCACAAGAAGACCAGGCACATCAAGCGTCGCTTCAACTCCATCCGTGAAAATGTTCAAGATGGAGATTTCACAAGAAGACCAGGCACATCAAGCGTCGCTTCAACTCCATCCGTGAAAATGTTCAAGATGGAGACATAGATATTTGCAAAGTACATACGGATCTGAATGTCGCAGACCCGTTGACTAAACCTCTTTCGCGAGCAAAACATGATCAACACCAGAACTCTATGGGTGTTCGATTCATCACAATGTAACTAGATTATTGACTCTAGTGCAAGTGGGAGACTGTTGGAAATATGCCCTAGAGGCAATAATAAAAGGATTATTATTATATTTCCTTGTTCATGATAATTGTCTTTATTCATGCTATAATTGTATTATCCGGAAATCGTAATACACGTGTGAATACATAGACCATAATATGTCCCTAGTAAGCGTCTAGTTGACTAGCTCGTTGATCAACAGATAGTCATGGTTTCCTAACTATGGACATTACATGTCGTTGATAACGAGATCACATCATTAGGAGAATGATGTGATGGACAAGACCCAATCCTAAGCATAGCACAAGATCGTGTAGTTCGTTTTGCTAGAGCTTTTCCAATGTCAAGTATCTTTTCCTTAGACCATGAGATCGTGTAACTCCCGAATACCGTAGGAGTGCTTTGGGTGTACCAAACGTCACAACGTAACTGGGTGACTATAAAGGTGCACTACAGGTATCTCCGAAAGTGTCTGTTGGGTTGACACGGATCGAGACTGGGATTTGTCACTCCGTATTGCGGAGAGGTATCACTGG
Organism: Triticum dicoccoides; assembly: GCF_002162155.2. Classification (NCBI taxonomy): domain Eukaryota; kingdom Viridiplantae; phylum Streptophyta; class Magnoliopsida; order Poales; family Poaceae; genus Triticum; species Triticum dicoccoides. The sequence continues at coordinate 615,004,490 of NC_041381.1, forward strand.
GCCCACTCGGTAGTGCATCATCATAATGAGCTCAAAGTGACCAAGTGTCTGGTCATGGTATCATGCATTTCGGTACGAGTAAAGTGACTTGCCGGCAACGAGATTGAACGAGGTATTGGGATACCGACGATCGAATCTCGGGCAAGTAACATACCATCTGACAAAGGGAATTGTATACGGGGTTGATTGAATCCTCGACATCGTGGTTCATCCGATGAGATCATCGAGGAGCATGTGGGAGCCAACATGGGTATCCAGATCCCGCTGTTGGTTATTGACCGTAGAGCCTTCTCGGTCATGTCTGCATGTCTCCCAAACCCGTAGGGTCTACACACTTAAGGTTCGGTGACACTAGGGTTGTATGAATATGAGTATGCAGCAAACCGAATGTTGTTCGGAGTCACGGATGAGATCCCGGACGTCACGAGGAGTTCCGTAATGGTCCGGAGGTAAAGAATTATATATAGGAAGTGCTGTTTCGGCCATCGGGAAAGTTTCGGGGTCATCCGGTATTGTACCGGGACCACCGGAAGGGTCCCGGGGGTCCACCGGGTGGGGCGACCTATCCCGGAGGGCCCCGTGGGCTGAAGTGGGAGGGGAACCAGCCCCTAGTGGGCTGGTGCGCCCCCCCTGCGCCTAGGGTTGGAAACCCTAGGGGGGGCGCACCACTTGCCTTGGGGGGCACTCCAAGCCCCCTGGCCGCCGCCCCCCTTGGGAGATTCAATCTCCAGGGCCGGTGCCCCCCCTGGGGGCCTATATTAAGGAGGGGGGAGGGAGGGCAGCCGCACCCTGAGTCTTGGCGCCTCCCTCCCCCTGCTACACCTCTTCCTCCTCCCGCAGTAGCTTGGCGATGCCCTGCCGGAGTCCTGTTGCATCCACCACGACGCCATCATGCTGCTGGATCTTCATCAACCTCTCCTTCCCCCTTGCTGGATCAAGAAGGAGGAGACGTTATCCGCTCCGTACGTGTGTTGAACGCAGAGGTGCTGTCCGTTCGGCACTTGGTCATCAGTGATTTGGATCACGGCGAGTACGACTCCATCATCCCCGTTCTCTTGAACGCTTCCGCTCGCGATCTACAAAGGTATGTAGATGCACTCCTATCACTCGTTGCATAGATGAACTCATAGATGGATCTTGGTGAAACCATAGGAATTTTTTTTATTTTCTGCAACGTTCCCCAACAGCCCCTCGCCCTGCCGACCTCAAGCAATACTACCTGGAGACGTTCCTCATTGCCGGGCCGCAGGCCGGCATCGTGGACCATCTGGCGCAGCCGGCTGATGCTCGCGCTCATCGCCTCCATGGGTCTGGCTTAGCTTCTACTAGTCAACTGATCTTGCGATTCGAGTGATCACTCTTGCCCTTGGTTAGCGTGCGTAGGTGCGTAGGATTTCGTACTACTCCTCGGCCCTCTACTGCACCTGCCTTTGGCTGTATGATAGGTGGGCCAGCCACCCCCTGGGCCCACGCCTCATTCACCCAAAGGCAGTTGCCGTAAGTCAATGAAGCTGCGCCCCCCTCTGTGCCGGTGCAGTATAGTCATCTCACCGGACCTCTAGTTGGGGCCAAACGAGAGAAGTTTGATGTTTACTGGTTTATTGGTCCCCTTTGCATTTTGCGCCAAGTTTTGACCTTTGATTTAACTAATAAAATGTTAATGCATGTAAACAAAAATCTTGTGTAAGTCACATTGCGAAAACGAAATAATCCCAAAACACTTAGGCACGGTGCATTAACTCCCTCCTTGTTTCTTATTTCGTGACATATCACCCAATGAGAGATGTGGGCCGTGCATGCTTTCAATGACTTGAGACTACCAAACATGACATGCAGTGTTTAGTTCATTGCATGTAATCCTATTAAGACTCTAGTTAGCAAGAAAACATTAAGTTCTCTCGCCGATAGGAATAAAACACCATGTATATATTTACAGAGGGAGTAGTACATTTTTTGTGACATGCATTACTAGGTATTGCTAGTCAAATACTAAAATCCAGATGGATGTGGTAGTACTCCTAAATCCAGACGGTGGTGCTACTAGTACTAGTAGTAGTACTACCAATGTAGTACTCCTAGGAGTACTAGCACTGTACTACCCGTTGGTCAAATTATTACGTGCTGCTCCTCATAGTGAAGTGACAAGACCCTGCGCCAGAGATGACACCTGAGTATAGGCGCCGTGTTCGGCATACCATAGTTAGCCTCACTGTCTGTAGTCACTATCATCATGGCTGTAGAGCTAGCCTGCTTACAACTAGCCCTGTTCGACATAATTTCCCGTGCGTAGATGCCCGTGCATTGCATGGAACACCAAGATTGGGGGTGGACTGCTCCGGCAGCAGCCATCACGCCAGATTTTTCCACGGCCTTCTAGATGTGGTGGGGAGGAGATAAGGCTGATTGTGAGAGACAAGGAGTTGTTTGTAAATAGGGAACAAGTGCGGGCATCTTTTTGCAAAAATGGAGAAGCTTGGTTTGTATGCGTCAGATCTAGATCCGACGGCTACTGGTGAAAGATGGGAGGCACAACATCATCACCAACTCAGGACCTGTTTGATTCGCAGGATTTTGAAAACACAGGAATAGGATACGGCAATATTACAAGTTTCAAACTGATATTACAAATGTTAGGAGTAATGCTGCACCTAGGAAGAGGGAATTACTAGGAAGTTCACGTAAGAACTTTTGTTACTTTAGGTGGATGCAGCGTTATCGTACAAACTAAAATCCACCGCACTGACAAGTCACTAATGGGCAAATAAGTTTTCGAGTCTCTGGCCACTTGATGTTTCAAAAAAAAATTCAGCTTCTGCGGAGACTTTGTCATTTAGGCATAGACGCTTGCGGTGATCAGCACGCCATTCATTGTTGCACCAGAGAACGCCAAACCTCATTACCTTGAGCACACTTGCCTCCAGAACAAAGAACCTGGCCAATTTAATCTCAGATGTGCTGCCTCGGTAGTCAATCAAATCAATTTCTGTAAGATGGAGATCAAGGCATTCGATGAGATTGTTATAGTGCAGCACATCTTTCACTTTTGGATCTTTTTTTATCTGCAAAAGAAGAGAACATATTAGAGCAGCTGGCTGCATAAGATTGCCGTGTCATCAAGAGGTACCAATATCATTCGCTCATACGATAGGGTTGGCTAGCTAGTGATATTTTTTCACTCTCTCTCTCTCCCTCTCTCTCTCTCTTTGTTTCTGTTTCCTCTCATTTAACTAGGAGCACGTGAAGAGCTTGGGCATTTGTTGCCTTCCACTATGTGGCCGATGCCATATTTCGCAAAAGTATGCCACATAATACGCATCGATGTCAAATCAAAAGATTTTGGCACCGCTCTCGCGATGTGAGAGAGTTGGCACCGCTGTGCACACAGACCCACATGTATAAACAAATCAATCAAACCAACTACACCAGCCTCTCACTCTCCCAAACAAGTGTTTTTTTATTGCCTCAGTCCTCTCTCTCTCCCACGCAGTGTTTTTTCATTGCGTGAGTTAATTTGACACTGGAGCAAAGTAGGTGCTCCAGATTGGGGCACCAGGTGAGCAATGGAGGGGCATCGATGCCAAATGCATCACAAGTGAATTTGGCACATGTTTTGGCCTACATAGACCACTTTTGTACTCCCTCCGTCCCAAAATTCTTTTCTTAAATTTGTCTAAATACAGATGTATCTAGTTACATTTTAGTGTTAGATACATCCGTATCTAAACAAATGTAAGACACGAATTTTGGGACGGAGGGAATACTACCTCGTATTTAGTATAAAATTTTGACCATAGATTTACCTAAGAAAATGTCAATGCATGTCACTAAAAATTACACCATTTGAAATTATGTTCAAATACAAATCCAACGATATAGTTCTTAGTGACATGCATTAACATTTTGTCAGTTAAATCTATGGTCAAATTTTGATACTACAAAATTGGAAGAGTAAACCAGGACGGAGGTAGTACTTGCCCTTAGGGTAACCATAGAGTTACTGGAGTAGTCTAAGTTACTTTCCACTATGACTAGCCTAGGCTACTATAGTAGTACAACATAAAAATGATGCAGGTGATCACGTGAGAAAAAAATACTAAAAACATTTCTTTCGGTGCAGTGCGTAGATGTAGTTTTGAACACTACACTTGTCATCGTAATTTGGGAAAATTATGAAAAAAATTGAGCTACGTTGTGATTACCGTTTACTAATAGGAAAGAAGTTTCACCTCGATGACTAGCTTCTCCGTGCATGGAAAGCATGTAAGGAATCCAACAACTTGATCCAGATTGGGGCCGATAGATTTTAGTGCTAAGATCTTTACTGTGCGCATGGATTGGGTCAAGCTTGTGGGAATCATTTTCTGGAAGACGGTCATAAATACATCAAGAAGAAATTTAAAAATGTGAATTTCAAGAAGACAGAGAAGAAGATGAGTGTTGTACCTGAACGATTACGGATCCAATAAAGAGTTCGGAGAATTTGGCAGATGAGTACACCAATGCTGTATTTCGGCGCGTCAATGACCCTGATTTTTGTTGGACCTTCTAGATCCGATACAAGCAATCTCTTAAGGAAAGGCGCATTCTCAATGACCATAACGTGGAACAACTGGAGTGATCTCTTCCCAATTGATGTCTTGTTGCGGGGCCAGCAAGACACATAAATCCATCAGAGATTCGTCGAGGCTATGTGGAGGCTAATGAACCCGTGGATCTGCTCAAGACGAAGGTACTCGAGCGCAGTATAGCTGCGGAGCAGGTGCTCCATAGCCTTCTTCGAGATGACAATGTCGAAGAGGTCGAGCTGCTTGAGTTGAGGGAGAAGAAGGGCGGGCGCGGCATTAATCTGGGGAAGATAGCAGGAGCTGAAGCTGGCGCGGCGCAGCGTTGGCGTGAGGTGGAGCGCGGACGGCAGCAGAGAGCGACATCGTCCAGCTTCAAAGCTGAGCTCCTCGAGCTGATCTAGGGCGGGGGATAAGAACCACTCGTCGAACATAGGTTGGACCTTGCAGTTGGTACTGAACATGCGGATGTCAAGGCGTCTGGCTGGCCCAGGGTGCGATGAAAGGATCTTGGAGACTGCGGCCATGCATTTGCAATCCCCATCGCAGAGGCAGCTGTCGACGATGAGGTTGAGGGGGATGCAGCGCCAGAGGAGGCGCCACCACCGGGAGAGCAGGGCGGTCCGCACGGCAGATTTGGTGGGGAGGAGGCCGATGATGACGAGAAACATGTCATTGGGGAGGCTGCTGATGAAGTCCAGGCTCGCCGGATGCGGTTTTGGCTCGAGCGGCCTCTGCTTGTTGGCTGCCTTGCCATCCATCTCAACCGGCGGCGACGCCGGTGTACACGTGTGCTGGTGTGTGTTGTGTGCTGGGTGTGCGCGAGTGCGTCCTTCCGTGCATGCCGCCGCGCAGTGGTGAATTGTGCGCGATTGCGTCCTTCGCGCGCAAGAAGTTTGTCCTCAATGCGCCCTCAATTTACTAGCATGCGGGGTGCTACCCCGAGTGGTTTCAACTTTGTTTCCTTCACCACGTGTCAGATGGGCCTCTAGTTTACTTATTTTCACCCACTGCCACATGGGCCAGCACACTAAGATACAGAACACGAGCTAACAACGCAACATGTGGATTGGTTGACCGGTCAACTAAACAATATACAGAGCTATACGCTGACACAGTGAGCGTATAATCCGTTGGTATAGAGAGTTCGAGTGAGAGGGGAGGCCCATGAGAGATAGCAGAGAGAGAGAGAAAGAGCTACTCCCTCCGTTCGATAATGTAGTTACAACATTTTTTTTGAAGTCAAACTTTTGAAACTTTGACCAAGTTTATAAAGAAATTACTTATATCGGCAATACCAAAGATAAATGATAGTATGAAGTAAGTACATGTTGTGATGAATCTAATGATCATTCCAGATGTAAATGTTTTTCTCCACATATACCTAGTCAAACTTTTCTGAGGTTTGACTTTTCAAAACATCCATATGCTTATGGACATGACAGAGTCCCTGACGAGAGAGAGAGAGAGAGAGAGAGTGAAAAAAGTGTGTGTGCGTGTGTGAAAGAGACATGTACAACACACGATAAAAGTGGAGAAAAAGCGTGCGTGTCTTATGCAAACATATCACACATGCATCTTCAACAACAGAGGCAAGGTGAGGAGATAGTGTGTGGTTGTTTGGAACCGAGAGAGGAAGATCCCTAGCACGTCGCCAAGAGGGGTCTGACAAACAAGGGAGAGGGGTCGAGAGAGACGTACGGAGAAAATGCAGACATGGGGAGGAGAGAGTGTATGTTTCTCATAGAGAGATCCGCTGGAGATCGTGATGGGACTACATGGGTGGGAGATCGAGTGACAAGGTGTGTGCGCGATAGAAGATGCCCCGAGGGATATAGAGATAGACGTATGGATGGAAGGAGACAATGCATGTGTTCCTGATGGCTAGTAAGAGATAATCATACTTAGGAGGGGGGGGGGAGTGCTTGCGCCTATGGCCCCTGTTTGTATACTCTAACTCAGTTAGAGGTTAGAGTTAGATTCTAACCCTGAACTAACTCTAAGTAAAGAGGTGTTTGGATGGCAGGGTTAGATGGAGCGCGGATACGGCGAGGCACCTTCACGGGTGGTGCGAGAGGGAGGGAGGGAGAGGACGAGAAGCTTCGAGGAAGTGGGGAGGGATCTGCTGCGGGGAGAGCGTGAGAAAAAAGTGTTTATTAGTGGTCCCGAGAAGAACTAACCCAAATAAGCACCTCTTGGATGGGTTAGTTTTTTTGGATGGGTTAGATGCATCTAACCTAAACTAACCCTACAGTTTTGATATTTTTGGGTTAGTTGACTCCAAACTAACCGAAACTAACTCTAACCCATGGATCCAAACAGAGCATATGATGGAGTGAGGGATTATGGTACTTAGGGGGGTGCGTGTCACATGGAGAGAGAACAAGGGCGGAGAGTGTTGGATGGGTCTATATGTATAGCGCGAGCGAGACATGTGTATGTGTGAACCAGGGAGATATAAGGTCCGTTTGGCTTGCGTCGTGAGCATCTTTTGCGTGGCTCGGGGTTGTGGCTGGATTTCATGCACACTTGTTTGGTTGCTACCCTGTGAAAAAGAAAGCCCGCCTGGGCTGGGTTCCCTTGCACTTTAATTAGCCTGGCTGAACTCCAGACACTGCAAGTAGCCAGGCCCAAGCGACCGATTTCGAACGCCTGGCCGTGCCTGGTCGTGCGACCACGAGGCTAACAACAACATGGATGGATATTAGCATTAAATAATTGATGCATGGATTGATTGATGGGACGTTGATGCTTTTCCTGGCCCAGGCATGAACCAAACGCTTCAGCACCACACAAGCCTGGCCATGCAGAAATATTTTACATCTCACGTCCACACCAGGCAGTATCGACCATCAAGGCATGAGGGTCAGGTCACAAACCAAAATGACCAATAAAGTTTGAAAGAGATTGAGGAGCCCCGATAAGGCTGAGTGGTGCGTCAGATAGCTGAGAGGGGGAAAGAGATATTCCATCCGCTCGATAATGCAGTGCATGTAAATTTTTTAGAAGTCAAACTTTGGAAACTTTGATCAGGTTTACCCAAATGTTATTTATATCTACAATACCAAAGATACATCATACAAAACTACATTTCATGGTGAATCTAATGGTATATGTTTGCCGTACTAGATGTAATTCTTTTTCTCCATGTACATGGTCAAACTTTGTGATGTTTGACTTTTCAATAAATCTATGTGCTATGGACGGAGGTGAGTGCCTCAGTCGAGACAGATCAAGTGCGTGCGAAGGAGAATGAGTAAGTGTGCAAAAAGAGTATGTGTGTGAAAGAGAAAGTGATAACAAACGATAAATTAGAGAGAGAGTGTGTTTTTTCGTTTCTTATGCGAACATATCACGCATGCATCTCCGAGATGGAAAAGCGAGGCGAGGAGATACACGAAGATAGCTAGTGTGTGATTGTTTGCAACGGAGAGAGACACCCCCCTGTATGTCCAATAGAGGTTTGGCCAACAAGGAAAAAAGGTCGAGAGGGACACATGGATGGCATGGACGCATGGGGAGGGAGAGAGGGTGTGTTTGTGATAGAGAGATCCCCTCGAGATCATGAGGGGACTATATGGGTGGGAGATCGAGGGAGTGCGTGCGCGATAGAAAGATGCCCCGAGAGAAATCGAGATAGACCATGCACATGTTTGTGATGGAGACTAAGATTAGCTAGTCATATACATATACGGGGGACTGCGTGTGCCTATAATTGAGTGAGAGACCATCATACTTGGCTAGTTGGGCATGAGATTGTGTGTGTGTGCGTGTGAGATGGAGAGAGAACGATGGAGAGAGGTAGAGTTTTAGATGGGCCTATCGAGTGCGAGTGAGATATGCATGTGTATGTGTGACCCAGGTGATGGAGAGTTTGAGAGAGGGGGGAAGAGCTCCGAGACGACATAGTGGTGCGTGAGAGAGTTACGGGCAAAGAGCCAAGGAAATTGTGTGCGTACGATGAGTGCACCCAAGATATCTATCTTGGACTAGCTAGAGTATCATACATAGTGTGCGAGAGAGACCTATAGATGGTGTATATATGAATGCGGACTAGAAAGACCCCCCCCCCCCACACACACACAGAGAAAGGGAGAGGGACCAACAAGGTTTTTGTGTCGGAAGCGTGCGACAAAATTGAAGATTGTCGGCGAGAGAGTGTGAGAGAGAGAGAGAACAGGAGTCCGGGAGAGGGGGAGGTCGCGTTTTATGCATCAAAGACTGATATAAACTTGCATTCAAATATTTAAATTGGAGACCATGTTGTCTGCAATCCACACATGAACGGATATATGCATATATCAAACAAGTTCATTAATTTGACTTTCAACATGTTCATGGAGTACTATAATACTGTACAACATGCTACTCGATTGAGGTGTTCAATTCTGGATTTAGTTCACTATTTTGACCTATTGAACGAGCTAGTTCATTGAATCGAGATATTTCATTTTGGGTTTGATTCGCGTTTTTGAGTGGGTCAACTATTTGTCATATAGTAAATCGCTAGCAACGAGCATGTAAAAACACATTACTCCCGAGCATCATCTCTCCATCTAAAAAAGAAGTGGCAAGGTAATATTTCAAAATTTGATTCGAATCGACTTGGTAAGGTAGACGTGGATGCTCGTTCTCCCAAAATTTGAACGAACCGTTAAACATCCTCTCTGCTCGGTGGAATTCGCTCGAGCAAATAAATGGGAGACGTGAAAATACCGTCCTACGTGGGACACACATCAATTGGCCCATTGTACATCGAGGGTAGGTTCGTAACTTCATCCAAGCGCGCCTTCTCCTCGGCCGAAATGACATGTGCCAAATAATTCATAAACCGTGGTTGGCAAAACACGCTCTCCTCTCCCGAAATAGCTCGCGCCCACTATTTCAAAACACGCTCTCCTCGCCCGAATTCGCTCGCGCCCACTATGGTTCAAAACACGCCCTCCTCGCCTGAAAACGCTCCCGCCCACTATTTGGGGAGAAGCAAAGTTACTCTACTATCCCCGACCCTCAGTACACAGACCCAAGCCGAGAAGCCTATAGGCAAGGGTAGAACTGTAACTCCCCCTCACATTTCAGACAAATGCGTCCGTATGACATGGTTCCACT
>NC_041381.1:615014714-615041653 GCF_002162155.2 Triticum dicoccoides
GCGCCAAATCACCTTTTCCCCGGGAAGCTCCCTTCTCCTGAGCCACGAAACCTCAGCCCCACCTCGATTGCGCCCCCACCGCACCAATTTCACAGCCGCCCTCCTCCCTAATGCCGGAGACGCTGTCCATTGTTGTCGTGCACTGGGCCGTGTGCCTCTTACTCCGTGCTGCTGGTGCTGCCTCGATGACGGCCGCGTGAACCGTACCGGAGCCGATTCACCCCTGCCGTTGTTCACGGTGCCGGAGCGGCTCCAACTTCGGATCCGTCCAGAGTCCTGGCGCTGCTTCCGCGTAGCCGTCGACCGTCGCAACATCGCTCTTTCCCTGCCACCGGTCACCACCACAACCGCGCCGGCCTCACCGACTCGGCAGCTGGACCTGCCTACTTCACCATGCCGCCAGATAGGTCGCACCCTCATCTGAAATCACTTTATTTAGGCGTCAGTTGTCTGAATTTTTATTCTGGGCCAATCGATTCCCAATGGGAAGCAGCACCCCTCGAGGCGATGGAGCTCCTAGGTTGCCGGTTGGCTGGTGTCTAACGTAAGGGTGCGGGGCCGCAAGTTCGCCGCGGAAGCAGTGCTTAGATGGCTATCCTTTAGAGTTGCGTGGGTTGAAGGTACTACCGCCGCGGGATCTTGATGACGGGGAGTCTTTGTGGATTGGCCCGGGGGCGGCGCAACCACGACAATGCGGTGGGGCGGGGAGCGGGGTTTTGGACAGGGCCACGGACGGTGGAGGAAGGCTGCTCTGCCGTTGGTCACTGGCTCTTCGGGGAAGATTCCGAACAGTGTCAGACGGGAGGCACAAGACGGCCATCAAGCCATCCGGCGTAGATCGGACAGTACCAAAATAAAATAAAATCGTGTGACCCCAATTTAGTCTTCAGTCAACAGACGTGTGACCACTCTCGTACCTTGCTGTTGATCTCTTAGTGTATTTCTTCGGATCAAAGAGATATGTCGTTCTTAACTTTATGCGTTATCTGCATCTTCAGACACACTGTCTTCCGACTCATCGCAGCTGCTCCAACAAGGGAAGCATACACCAGAAGGGAGCTACAGTCCCCACTCAACAGTTCCCTGCATCGAATGCGCGTGCCCGACATGGACAGCCACAACAACTGCAGGGCCATCGACAAGTCAGCACATGATGCTCACTCCTATGGATGGCAGCCAGATAGGTTGTACCCTCATATTACTTGTGTGCAACATTTATGTCTTTCTTATTCATCTAAGAACGGAAAATAGATCATCACATTTCACTATATATTCATGCCGATCTCTTACGGGTCTTGTTCAGGAGTTCACGCTGTTCCATAGTTCAGCTAAGATACTTGTTCTTTAGGTAACACTGTTCCATAGTTATCATCCATCAGCCAATGCTATCCCACAGGCTGGTGATTATAGTATTATACCACTTCTAGTATTACCTATGTTGTTCTTTAATACTTTTCTGTGCCATCTAGTTAATCTCGAGTACAAACGATACATATTCTGTAGCTTTCATCTCTGTTCTCCCTTTAGTTTATGAGACCTGTTGCTGCTAGTTAACCCCAATCCTACTATTTATGTCGTCTCCTACAGGCACTCATTTACATAAATCTAACTGCTAGTTGTCTTCCATGCATGTCAGATATAATTGCACACACTGATATATCCACAAGAACCTCACGGAGCAATGTAAAGGCCAATAAAACTTGATGTCAATGATACCCAATATGATGGAACATGTAAAGGCAGTTCTTCAGATGATGAATCCTCTTCACCCCACAAGGTCCTTGCTCTAACTTGGCCTGTGATATGGGTACAACTTGCATATAATGTCCTGGAGTGTATCTACTCTGTTGCAATGCCATGTGCTTAGCATGCTGATCATGCATGTAAATATGACATGCCTTCTTGTTTTTCAATACCTATTCCATTCATGATAACATGTTTTCAAATTCAAGTACTGTCATTCTACTCTATCGCAATGCCATCTACTTAATTTGGACTTCATGCTTCTGAATATCTTATGCATTGTTATTCATCAGTATGTACTTCATCTGTCTGCCATACCATGTTTTTTACATTGAAGTGCTGTTCTAGTGCTCTGTTGTAATGCCATCTTATTTTCCCAATCATACACGTGTATGTTGCCTTGGTTATTTCTGTATGTATTCCGCTAGCATATAGTTTTATATTCAACTAGTTTTTTTTGCTGTGTTGTCCTGTCGTATCCCTAGCTCTTACACCATACTCCCTCCGTCCGGATTACATGTTGCCGAAATGGATAAAAAAGGATGCATCTAGAACTAAAATACGCCTAGACCCATCCATTTTTTCGGATGGAGGGAATACACGTCAATATGTCATGCCGTTCTATTCTTCAGTACCTATTCCATCTCTCTGCTATCGCATGTTTTATAATTAAAGCACCATTCTTCTATACAAGGCATGCAAGGGGAAGTCGACTATGTTAGAATCTGAAGGGTTACAAACAAGGCCTTTGCAAAAGATCCAAACGCCAGGAGATAATAAACCAACTCCAGTTTTTATAGATACTACTCCAGCACAGAGAAACCCAACTCCTACTGATAATAAGCAGATTCCGGTGGCCAAAGAACTAGTTCGCTCCAGTCGAGAAAAAATATGTCAACTCAATTCTAAGAAGCGTGTGCGTATCCTTGCATCATGAAATTTTATAGCATGCTGATCTATTTTCTACATGTTTATTACCCATCTCTCTTTTAGAAAATAAGCTTAACAGATAGAAGAATTTATGCAATGGTATCGTTTGTGAGGAAAGATTCTTGCAGGAATTCTCTGTGCTCAAATGTAGATGTAAGTACCTGTTGTATATCTCTATATTTTTACATCAGCATGTATTTTGTTAATCGGCGTGAATCCAACCTTTATCTGATCTAAATTTAGTTGTAGCAAAATGTATGATTAAAGGCCACAATGTTGATTTTTGTAAGGAAAACTGCCTGGTAGTTTTGCATCCTGATCTGCATGAGTATACTATCTCATATCAGTGGGTTTGAATACTTTGGTTCTGCAGTGGGTTTTTCAGTGTTTTTTTACTGTGTTGTCCTGTCATATCCCTAGCTCTTACATCATACTCCCTCCGCCCGAATTAAATGTCGCAGAAAGGGATAAAACTGGATGTATCTAGAACTGAAATACGCCTAGACCTGTCCATTTATTTCCGGATGGAGGGAATACATGTCAATATGTCATGCCTTTCTATTCTTCAGTACCTATTCCATCTCTGCTGTAGCATGTTTTATAACTGAGTCACCATTCTTCTATATAAGGCATGCAAGGGGAAGACGGCTCTGTTAGTATCTGAAGGGTTACAAACCAGGTCTTTGCAAAAGATCCAAACGACAGGAGATAATAAACCAACTCCATTTTTCATAGATACTACTCCATCCCAGAGAAACCCAACTCCCACTGATAATAAGCAGATTCTAGTGGCCAAAGAACTAGTCCGCTCCAGTCCAGCAAAAGAATGTCAACTCCATTCTAAGAAGCGTGTGCGTATCCTCGCATCATGAAATTTTATAGCATTCTGATCATATTTTCTACATGTTTCTTACCCATCTCTCTTTTAGAAAATAAGGTTAAACGATAGAAGACTTCCTCCATTGGGATCGTATTCGAGGAAAATATCTTGCGGGAATTCACTGTGCTCCAATGCTGATGTAAGTACATGTTGTATATCACTATATTTTTACATCAACATGTATTTTGTTAATCGGCGTGAATCTAACCTTTATCTGATCTAAAATTAGTTTTAGCAAAATGTTAAAGGCGCCAATGTTGATTTTTGTAAGGAAAACTACCTGGTAGTTTTGCATACTGAGCTGCATGAATGTACTATCTCATATCACGCACATTACTGAATTGTAGTGCTTCTCTGGTTGCCCATTCATTCATTGTGTCAATGTTGCTTTCGTACTACCTTACCTGGCTGATGATAGTTGTGCCATATTGTGTTAATTTGGTGTAGGCTACTTGCCCAAACGTTCGTTGTGCCAATGTTGCTTTCCTATTATCTGACTTGGCCAATGATAGCAATGCTAGTGTGTTAATTTTGTGCAGGCTGCTGAAGATAAGAAGACAAACTCTGAAAACAGCAAGGCAACCCCATTGTTTCTTTCTAGTAAATCCAGGCCAGGTAATATGGCAATAACTCATGATTAATCTGTTTGGTTCCTGTCCTAATTTATGTTATGATGCAGTGGTTGAGACACTCTCCACTATCAATAATACAAGCCTGCCAAAATCGCCATCTGAATCTGTTCAGTATCCTTTGTCTCGAATGCAACGGAATAAATGTATGTTTGTGAACCAATGATGGCTGAAGCAATGATGGAAATGGTGGATGAATCAGAGGTGCAGAGTCGTGCGAAACAACAACTGATCAATGTTTTCAGAGACAGTGTAGCAAAGCAGAAAGAACTTGCCCAAATGCTTATGGGCGTCATCTGTGTTGAGGTTGCAGATTGTGACGTTGTAGATGGTTAGGTTCTGCTCATTTATTGCACTGGCATCAATCTTTGATTGCCCAGTGGATGTAATTTCCTGTAATATATGCTGGATGTGCAACGTTATTCCCTGTATGCCGTACCTTTGCGTGATCGGTTTTGGTCCTGTGCATAATTGCTCGTCGTAATGGGATCAAATCATCTAATTTGGCCTAAAGACATGTACGAACTTTAGTGGGCCCATTAAGTTAATGGGCCATTACTAGGCCGAAAGTTAATGGTCGGCCCTCTTACCTCCCGGGTCGTTAACAGGCCGACATCGAAGCGGGCAACAGGTGGCCCCAGTTTATTTCACGGGCCGTTAACATGACGTTACTAAGTTTGGGCTACATATGGCCCAACTATACTTTAGGCCTTTAGCAGGCCGAAAGAGACAGCGGGCTTGTACTGGACCATGAAGACCATGGGCCACTAAGAGGCCGAAAGTCAGGTCATATTGTAAATGGCCCAACTGTGTTGTGGGCCTTTAGCAGGCCGAAAGGGAAACCGGGCTGGTATTGGACCATGAAGGGCATGGGCCGTTAAAGGGCCAAAACTAGGTCCGCTACAAATGGCCCAACTCATTTATGGTCCGTTAACAGGTTGAAAGTCACACAGGGCCGGGAATTGGCCCAACACTTAAATGGGTCGCTAAAAGGCCAAAACTCAGGCCCGACTAAAAATGGCCCAACTGATTTATGGGCCGTCAACAGGCTGAAAGTGACACCGGGCCAGAAAATTGGCCCAACACTTAAATGGGCCGCTAAAAGGCCGAAACTCAGGTCCGACAACAAATGGCCCATCAGATTTATGGGCCGTCAACAGGCTGAAAGACACATCGGGCCGGAAACTAGCCCAACATTTAAATGGCTCGCTAAAAGGCCGAAAGATGTACGTCCTGAAAATTGGCCCATCCATTAAACGGGCCGTTAACAGGCCGAAATCTCATCGGGCCAATATTGAGCCCAGATATATAGCGGGCTGTTAACGGGCTCGAACTGACGATGGGCTGCAATGGTGTCAAATCTTTAACGGGCCGTTACGGGCCGAATTGGCTCATCTCGTATGGGTCGTGGGCTTAAATGGACGTGACACAAGTAGGCCTTATATGGGCTGGCTTGCTAATTTTTACTGGGTCGGCCTTTTCACAGGAATGGGCCTCTGTTGGGCCATGCCACGTGTCGATGTACCATAGGCGTCTTCCGTCCAATGAGTGGATGACATCTGTCCCAACGGTGAGCCGACACGTGTTTCCTCCAGCCAATGATGATTTTACACGTGGAAAATCCCCATTGGTCGGGGTTGTTAACGAGTTATCGGATCCAAAACCCGACCCGATAGCTTAACGGTGTTCCGTTACCATGCATGCCACGTGTCGGTCACCCTTGACGAAAGCACTTCTGTGACACACGATTTATCGTCATGGAAGTGGACACTTCCGTGATGATAATTTTGGTAATGTCATGGAACACTTCTACGACAGCACGGGTATGACTATCTTGATTCTGTCATAAATTTGTCATGGATGTACATGCATGACAAAAAACACGACCTACTGTGACAAACACGTATCATCACGGAAGTGTATTTTTTTGTAGTGCATCCTATCTTTCCTACGGAGTTAAGGAACTAGGCTATCTCTTCTTTCTATCAGGATCACGTGTTACTCATCCGTAGACTTATAAGATTGTTGGATTTAAGCCTTAGTTCGGTTTCTACTACTTTCGTGTATTCATAATTGGCCTCAGATTCTTGATATTGTGCTTCTGAGTGGTTATGCCACCATTTTTGCAGGATGTCTCAAATCCTTTTGAGCTTTTACAGCCGTTATGCTGTCCGAGTCATCCCAGGTTTCTAAATAGTCTGATGCATTTGCAAATCCCTTCTTTCCGTTTCCGAAGTTCCTTTGTGTCAGATCAACCACACTAACTAGTGTGTTGAGGTACTGCCTCGGCATTTATGTTGGACTTATTATTATGACCCTAGGTGTCTAGAGTATCACCTAGTAATCTAGCCATGTTTTGTGTTCCCAGTGTGATGATTCTGGCCATCATTCTCGAAAGCGTCCCATGATGCCACTTAGTATGTAGGTATTCTATTCCTGGGTTCTTGAACCCGAGATTCACCCTACTTACCTCATGTTGTTAGTGTTTGCTCGTTCCTTTAGGTTATTAATAACCCTTGCGATAGTCCTCAAGGTCTGTGGTATTTCTTTCTTCCAAATACCATGAGCTTCTTATGGCAGAAGTTGCTCATTGAACTGAAAGATCACAACTAGAGTGCTCTTGACGAGTTCTGCATTCTATGTTGTGACTCTGCCAGTTCTACCTTCTCTGCATGGGTTATCCGAAAGAAATATGTTGAACTCGTTCGACATGCTAATCTATGCATTCACAACTCAGAAAATCATATGTTCTTTTGAGTTGTCCCTCTTTAGTTGTTTTCTGGCCCTCGTCTATCAATTGACAGTAAGGAGTAGTTGTGCAACCATGTTTATCGATGCCTATTACTCTTGTGGTCCGTCAAGTCATTCTATTCTGGAATGACTAGGAGAAACAAACTCCAATACCTCATCCATATCCAGGATTGGGTCAAAGCAGTTGTATGCCGCAGATCAAAATGCCAATCCAGCTTTTGTTCTGTTCTACCTTGGAGTATCACCCTCTTTTATATCAAGTATATCATGGGAATTGCACACCATTCTATGAACTTTTGATTCAGTGATACTTCTCGCTCTCATTGTTCATTTCTCGGCTTCCGTGTTGTTGCAACCGGAATGCCGACAGGTGAACTATGATGTGTGAAATCAATACTCCTAGCAACCTTGTTGCTTGGTAGTTAAAGGACAATAATTTCATTCTTAGCATGTTGGTTCTTGAATCCTCGTTCTAAGGTTGATCATGCTACCTAGTCCATATTTCTGGTGCACACTTCGATCAATGAGTTAGGATTGTGCCAATCCCTCGCTTATTTGATCATATCGTCTTGCCCTGAAAAACAGGATTGTTCCCGGGCTTAATAACATATCGGTGGTTTGTAATTTTCCGAATATCTTCTCGGAAGTACTACTAGGTTGACACCTGACCGCTATGTTGAGCTCGTGATCAAGTTGGTTTCTTGTAAACCACCCATTTTCCAAGATTCTGTGTTGGATACCCTGGACTAGTTGGTTGAGCTAAACAACAACTTGGAGAGTTGGAAGATAAAAGCTTTGCCTAACTTAGTTCATTTCAAAGGGATATCTATTGTATATGTGCGTTGAAGAAAGATGATATCTTCATCGATTGGTCCTCATGATCAGTTGTTTGATCTATTGTCTTCTCAAAACTTTGATTTGAGTGTGGGCTATCCTCAAATCAAGTCAAAACCAACGATGTTCGTAATGTTGTCTTACTCGTGGTTGATCCCTCAAGCATACACCATTACATCTTTTGGTCTGACCAATACTATCACATTGTTCACATAACGGTGGAAATCCAGTGATATGGAAATTCCGATGAGTTGCTGTTGAGCCCATCAGCAGCATTTTGTCTCCTCCATGATTCATGTTGAACATCACGCTAGTGTTGGAAACTTTTGTAAGCATTATCTTCATGTTCCGTTCATGAAGCCTAGGTTTGGATGAAAGAAGTGATTCCCTCTTATTCATGTGCATTTGATGCAAGTTGCCGTCGTGAATTCGAGAAAGTTATTTTTGCCTCCTCCGGAATCATCCCAAGTCAGTTAAGCATGTGTGTGAAGTATTTTGTGGTTTGGAGACTTGCAACCTTCATCCCATATGTATTCCCTAGCACCCCAAGCCACTGATTGATTTGTTCAAGGAAAAGGAGTTGATGTGCGAATACTAGTTCATGAACAAGACTTCGATATCCTCGTTGATGGTTCCCCACCTGAACTCGGTAGTGTTTCATTGTAAGACTACTGTGTTGTCATGCTTGTCTTGGAAAACATGTTCACATGTGTGTAGCAGAACCAACTCATGTTTTGGAGCTTGCTATCATAGTTCATCTCCCGAGAATCTCGCAACGTCATCTCGTTGATTTGTGTTGCAATCTTTCCTTTTCCAGACATGCTGTCTGAAATATCCTGTTACCAACCAGATCTGAATCTCAGGCAGATATGATGGTCGGAACATTCCCAACATTTGCATTTTGTTCCCAGCTTACACCACCATTGTGCCAAATTCCATGGGCTACTTTTCTCAGCAGTTGTTGTCCACGATCATCTTCGAAAGTGGGCTTACCATGGGTCCAGCAAGGTAGTCCACATCATCCATCCTAGTTTTAGTATGCCATTCTTCCGAGCTCCCTCAAATGATCCATTATGATTTGCCTTAGGCTGGTATAAAGAGTTTCAAGGATGTCTGAATCAAAAGTAACTCTTTTTGCCACTTAAGGGAATATTTCTACGAGTCACCTCTCCCAAGGTGCCCCGTTATGGGATCATAGTAATTGTTTCCACGCTACTTTGAAACCCTCGTCAAATTGTTTCTTCCGTCCCTCCTGATGCATGACTTGCCTCTCAGCTCCAGAGATGTTTCTACGTCTCATTTCATGAGTTGATCTTGTGATCATTGAGATGATCCTAAGTTGCTCGAACCTCAAGAAGATCGATTCTACTAAAATTCTCCCTTTCCTCTCGTTGTCATGTTGGATGAAGTTCTCAAAGCAAAACGTCGAGATCAAGATGATGCAATGAATCAACATCTTCGAGAAGGACAGTTGGATCTTGGGAATCATGTTATTAGCTTGTGTCCCTCTGTCTTCTTACCTCATGTCTTGAATCTCGGGATGAGATTCTTGTTTAGTGGGGGTGAGTAGTCACATCCCTAGAATGTTGGTTGTAATCAGTTACATGAGTGAGCATCTTGCATCATGTCTATTTTCTGAAAGTTGAATTGAGGTTAGTTGAAACCCTCAGAAACAAGTTCAGAAATAATCAACGTTAAAATCTCATCAAAGAAGCCCAAGAAAATGTTCATGTTAAACCTTGAAAAATATTGGCAAGAATAAAATTAAAACCAATTTTTTTGGAGGCTTAAAAATATTTATTTTGGGCCTTTGAGTTAAATCATAATGTATTTGAATTGGCTTTATTTCTGTTATAAAAGAAATACATGTCAAATAATTTTGGAAATTATTGTGGGGCTCTGTCATAATACCACTAGTCCATATACAATAATTTACAGAAGTAAATAAATTGGTTTAGTATTCCTACTAAATCAAAAATAGACAGCAGATAAAACAAAAACAGAAAGAAAGGAAAAGGAGAGTACCTGAGCCACTTACCTGGCCTGCACTGTGTTGGCCTAACACTGTTGGCCTAGCCCATCTCTCTCCCTTGTCTTCTTCCAGCTCACGCCAAAAGGACTGGAGCGCGTGTGGCCAACGCCCGCCGACACGCGCCCGGCCACCTCCAGCCTGCCTGCTCGCTCTGGACAGCTCTAGACGATGCCACGCGACCCCCCGACCCTTCTCTCACTCTCCTCGCTCCCCCCCTCCTCTGCTCTCTCCCTGCACGCGCCCGAGCGGAGCTCGTCGCCGCCGCCCGCTGTTGCTGCGTCCACCGCCAACCCCTCGCCTCGTAGTTGCTTCCAGAAGAACCGCTGTGATGCCCCCATCCTTCCTGCCGAACTATGCGATCAGGGAAGCTCTACATTGCCTCCACGCCATCACCTTCCTCGCCGGCAACCATGGATCACCACCGTTGATTTGCGCCAAAGAGGGCCTCCCTGAGCTGCCTGAGATGCTCACTGACCTTGCTGTGAGGACTCCTTCGTTTCCCCTCCTCTCCTGCTCGTTTCCGTGCCGCAGCTATCGTCCCTGCAAGCACCGAGCTCCGGGCATCGCCATGGCCAGCAAACCTCGCGCCCCAGAGCTCTTCTGCTCGCTCCAGTAGGTCCCGCGTGCTCGCCGGGTCCCCAGGATCCCGATGCGGCCCTCTACTCTCTGGCTAACACGCTGCAGCCCTCGCGCCCGTGTAGCCGTAGCTCCGGCCGCCGTCGTGAGCTCGCTTCCAGCAAGCTCAAGCCTCATCGTGCCCTCCCGTGGCCTCATCTGGATGCGGCCGACCATGGGCTACGCCCCGGTGCCCTTCCCCGCCGCTCCCATGGCCTTCTGGCGCCTCTCCGCCGTGCCCAGTGGCCATCGGCTGTTAACCGTCGGCGAGGCCGGTCATTAGGGCCTAATCACCTTGCTAACCAACATGTAGTGTCACTGACAGGTGGGCCCTAATGTTTAATTAACCTGGCTAACTAATTAATTAGGTCAATTAAGCTTTGTTAAACCGCTGTGCAGCTGACACATGGGTCCCACGCGTCAGGTTTGACGCTGGTCAACCTTGTTGACTTGCTGACATCACACAGGCGTCATACTGACGCAGTAAAGTATTTCTGGAATTAAAATAAATCAGGAAATGATTTAAGAATTTCAGAAAATACTCAAAACTTCTAAAAATCATAGAAATTAATCTATAACTCATAATGAAATAAGTTATATATGAAA
Source organism: Triticum dicoccoides (assembly GCF_002162155.2). Taxonomy (NCBI): domain Eukaryota; kingdom Viridiplantae; phylum Streptophyta; class Magnoliopsida; order Poales; family Poaceae; genus Triticum; species Triticum dicoccoides. The sequence continues at coordinate 615,025,735 of NC_041381.1, forward strand.
ATGATCAAAAAAAATCCAATCTATCCATCTGCACTGGTTTCATGCATGTTAAAGCAACTTAAACCTGATGTTTATATGAAAACATGATAATGCACTTTGTAAATTCATAGTTTGAGTTTGAACTTGAACCTTGGGTTCAAAATAACTTAAACCCATCTGGTTGTAGTTGCATTAGGCCAACACACTCATATTTCCATGTCATGAGCATGCATCATGTTGTGCATTGCATTGATTGAGTTTCCTTCTCTGTTGCCGGTAATTGTCCCCTCTCGATAAACGTGGTTTCGACGATGAGTTCGATGATACCGATGAAGAGCTATACTATATTCAGAAGTGCCAGGCAAGCAAAACCCCCTTGTTCATTCCGATACAATCCCACTCTCTCACTTCTGCTCTCTTTTACTGCATTAGGACAACCAGAATACATGTGTTACATGCTGCGGTAGTTGAACCCCTTTCCTTTGCATGACCTGTCATTGCCACAGTAAATAGATGAAACCCACTAGCATGAGTAGGAGTTGTTTGAGCCCTGTTGTGCCTACTCATTCATGCTTGTTTGTCATGCCTGCTACTGCTTAGAGTTGAGTCAGGTCTGATTCATCACAGATGAATTGGAATGTTGTGAACATGTACTACTGTGTGTGAGCTAAGTGTGTGAACACGATTTGGTAAAGGTAGCAGTGAGAGGCCATGTAGGAGTACATGGTGGGTTGCCTTATTGAAGCCGTCCTCAGGAACTGAGTTCTGTGTTTGTGATCCATGAACAGCTACTACCACACATTGGAATGCTTAAGTGCCCCTCTCGACTTATTAATCAACTTGATCTCTGTCCAGGAGTTGCAACTAGTTTCTGGTGTTTGTAGGTAGTGCTAGTAGTCTACCACGTGGCACCTGGTACAGGTGGGCTTGGGACCGACTAGGTGCAGTGGCATGGTGTACCAAGTGGCACCCGGATGGTGGGCTTGGGAACCCTGCTCACATCGTTTGGGGCCGTGAGTGACACCCCGACTGGATCTCCTTGCGGATGGAACCCGAATAGGCGATAAACCTGGACTAGAGACTTGTGTGGTTAGTCAGGTCGTGGCCGACTCCCTTGCTAGGCTTCCGCTTGAAGTTTGCCGAGATACATGACGTGTACATGGTGGTAAGTGGCGAGAGCATGTGTGAAGAAGTACACCCCTGGAGGGTTAACATCATCTATTCGAATAGCCGTGTCCGCGGAAAAGGACTTCTGGGTTGCCTGTACAGTTCATAGACAAGTGAAAGTGGATACTCTAAAATGCGCAAGATAAGCGTGAGTGCTATGGATGGCGTTCTCATAGGGATACGCGAGCAGATCCATAGTGGTTTATTGAAGTGGTGAATATGTGGACTCATGTGCGCCACCTCAAAGAGTTACTTGCAGTCGTAGTTCAGGATAGCCACCGAGTCAAAGCTGGCTTGCTCCAGTTAAACTCCACCACCCCCTTTGTTGATAATGATGCATATGTAGTTAGTTCTGATGTAAGTCTTCCTGGGTACATTTGTACTCACGTTTTCCTAGTTTATGTTTTGCAGAGAGACTTCAGTCTCGCTAGTAGTTCCGCGTGGGCTTCGACGTTTAGCTTGTTACCTCAACTACGATCGTGTGCCCTCAGCAGGATCTGGTAGATAGTCAGGCTTCTCATCCTTTTTCATTTGTAGATGTCTGTACTTAGACATGTTAAGCTTCCGTTTGTGCTTTTGACTTGTATGCTCTGAATGTTGGGTCATGAGACCCAAGTTTGTAATATCTCGCTCCTCGGAGCCTATTGAATAAAATACTTGAGTTGTAGATGTTGGGGAACGTTGCAGAAAATAAATTTTTTCCTACAGTTTCACCAAGATCCATCTATGAGTTCATCTAAGCAACGAGTGATAGGAGTGCATCTACATACCTTTGTAGATCGCGAGCGGAAGCGTTCAAGAGAACAGGGATGATGGAGTCGTACTCGCCGTGATCCGAATCACCGATGACCAAGTGCCGAACGGACAGCACCTCCGCGCTCAACACACGTACGGAGTGTTTGACGTCTCCTCCTTCTTGATCCAGCAAGGGGTAAGGAGAGGTTGATGAAGATCCAGCGGCACGACGGCGTGGTGGTGGATGCAACAGGACTCCGGCAGGGCTTCGCCAAGCAACTGTGGGAGGAGGAAGAGGTGTAGCAGGGGGAGGGAGGCGCCAAGACTCAGGGTGCGGCTGCCCTCCCTCCCCCTCCTTTATATAGGACCCCAGGGGGGGGGCGCCGGCCCTGGAGATTGAATCTCCCAAGGGGGGCGGCGGCCAGGGGGGTGGAGTGCCCCCCAAGGCAAGTGGTGCGCCCCCCACCCTAGGGTTTCCAACCCTAGGCGCAGGAGGGGAGCCCAAAGGGGGGCGCACCAGCCCACCAGGGGCTGGTTCCCCTCCCACTTCAGCCCACGGGGCCCTCCAGGATAGGTGGCCCCACCCGGTGGACCCCCGGGACCCTTCCGGTGGTCCCGGTACAATACCGGGTGACCCCGAAACTTTCTCGATGGCCGAAACAGCACTTCCTATATATAATTCTTTACCTCCGGACCATTCCGGAACTCCTCGTGACGTCCGGGATCTCATTCGGGACTCCGAACAACTTTCGGTTTGCTGCATACTCATATTCATACAACCCTAGTGTCACCGAACCTTAAGTGTGTAGACCCTACGGGTTCGGGAGACATGCAGACATGACCGAGACGGCTCTCCGGTCAATAACCAACAGCGGGATCTGGATACCCATGTTGGCTCCCACATGCTCCTCGATCATCTCATCGGATGAACCATGATGTCGAGGATTCAATCAACCCCGTATACTATTCCCTTTGTCAAACAGTACGTTACTTGCCCGAGACTCGATCGTCGGTATCCCAATACCTCGTTTAGTCTCGTTACCCGCAAGTCACTTTACTCGTACCGTAATGCATGATCCCGTGACGAAACACTTGGTCACTTTGAGCTCATTATGATGATGCATTACCGAGTGGGCCCAGAGATACCTCTCCGTCATACGGAGTGACAAATCCCAGTCTCGATCCGTGTCCACCCAACAGACACTTTCAGAGATACCTGTAGTGTACCTTTATAGTCACCCAGTTACGTTGCGACGTTTGGTACACCCAAAGCACTCCTACGGTATCCGGGAGTTACACGATCTCATGGTCTAAGGAAAAGATACTTGACATTGGAAAAGCTCTAGCAAAACGAACTAAACGATCTTGTGCTATGCTTAGGATTGGGTCTTGTCCATCACATCATTCTCCTAATGATGTGATCCCGTTATCAACGACATCTAATGTCCATAGTCAGGAAACCATGACTATCTGTTGATCAACGAGCTAGTCAACTAGAGGCTTACTAGGGACATATTATGGTCTATGTATTCACACGTGTATTACGATTTCCGGATAATACAATTATAGCATGAATAAAGACAATTATCATGAACAAGGAAATATAATAATAATCCTTTTATTATTGCCTCTAGGGCATATTTCCAACAGTCTCCCACTTGCCCTAGAGTCAATAATCTAGTTACATTGTGATCAATCGAACACCCATAGAGTTCTGGCGTTGATCTTGTTTTGCTCGCGAAAGAGGTTTAGTCAATGGATCTGCGACATTCATATCCGTATGTACTTTGCAAATATCTATGTCTCCATCTTGAACATTTTCACGGATGGATTTGAAATGAAGCTTGATGTGCCTGGTCTTCTTGTGAAACCTGGGCTCCTTGGCAAGGGCAATAGCTGCAGTGTTGTCACAGAAGAGTTTGATCGGCCCCAACGCATTGGGTATGACTCCTAAGTCGGTGATGAACTCCTTCACCCAAATTGCTTCATGCGCTGCCTCCGAGGTTGCCATGTACTCCGCTTTACATGTAGATCCCGCCACGACGCTCTGCTTGCAGCTGCACCAGCTTACTGCTCCACCATTCAACATATACACGTATCCGGTTTGTGACTTAGAGTCATCCAGATCTGTGTCGAAGCTAGCGTCAACGTAACCCTTTACGACGAGCTCTTTGTCACATCCATAAATGAGAAACATGTACTTTGTCCTTTTCAGGCACTTCAGTATATTCTTGACCGCTGTCCAGTGTTCCTTGCCGGGATTACTTTGGTACCTTCCTACCAAACTTACAGCAAGGTTTACATCAGGTCTGGTACACAGCATGGCATACATAATAGATCCTATGGCTGAAGCATAGGGGATGACACTCATCTCTTCTTTATCTTTTGCCGTGGCCGGGCATTGAGCCGAGCTCAATCTCACACCTTGTAATATAGGCAAGAACCCTTTCTTGGATTGTTCCATTTTGAACTTCTTCAAAATCTTATCAAGGTATGTGCTTTGTGAAAGACCTATGAGGTGTCTCGATCTATCCCTATAGATCTTGATGCCTAATATGTAAGCAGCTTCTCCAAGGTCCTTCATTGAAAAACACTTATTCAAGTAGGCCTTAATGTTGTCCAAAAGTTCTATATCATTTCCCATCAAGAGTATGTCATCTACATATAATATGAGAAATGCTATAGAGCTCCCACTCACTTTCTTGTAAACGCAGGCTTCTCCATAAGTCTGCATAAACCCAAACGCTTTGATCATCTCATCAAAGCGAATGTTCCAACTCTGAGATGCTTGCACCAGCCCATAAATGGAGCGCTGGACCTTGCATACTTTGTTAGCGTTCTTAGGATCGACAAAACCCTCCGACTGCATCAGATACAGTTCTTCCTTAAGATGCCTGTTAAGGAATGCCGTTTTGACGTCCATCTGCCATATCTCATAATCATAGTATGCGGCAATTGCTAACATGATTCGGACGGACTTCAGCTTCGCTACGGGACAGAAAGTCTCATCGTAGTCAACCCCTTGAACTTGCCGATAACCCTTAGCGACAAGTCGAGCTTTATAGATAGTAATATTACCATCCGCGTCCGTCTTCTTCTTAAAGATCCATTTGTTTTCTATCGCTCGCCGATCATCGGGCAAGTCTGTCAAAGTCCATACTTTGTTTTCATACATGGATTCTATCTCGGATTGCATGGCTTCAAGCCATTTGTTGGAATCTGGGCCCGCCATCGCTTCTTCATAGTTTGAAGGTTCACCGTTGTCTAACAACATGATTTCCAGGACAGGGTTGCCATACCACTCTGGTGTGGAATGTGTCCTTGTGGACCTAAGAAGTTCAGTAGTAACTTGATCCGAAGTACCTTGATCATCATCATTAATTTCCTCTCCAGTTGGTGTAGGAACCACAGGAACATTTTCCTGAGCTGCACTACTTTCTGGTTCAAGAGGTGGTACTTCATCGAGTTCTACTTTCCTCCCACTTACTTCTTTCGAGAGAAACTCTTTTTCCAGAAAGGATCCATTCTTGGCAACAAAGATCTTGCCCTCGGATCTTAAGTAGAAGGTATACCCAATGGTTTCCTTAGGGTATCCTATGAAGTCGCATTTTTCCGACTTGGGTTCGAGCTTTTCTGGTTGAAGTTTCTTGACATAAGCATCGCATCCCCAAACTTTTAGAAACGACAGCTTAGGTTTCTTCCCAAACCATAATTCATACGGTGTCGTCTCAACGGATTTAGACGGTGCCCTATTTAAAGTGAATGTAGCTGTCTCTAGAGCGTATCCCCAAAATGATAGCGGTAAATCGGTAAGAGACATCATAGACCGCACCATATCCAATAGAGTGCGATTATGACGTTCGGACACACCGTTACGCTGAGGTGTTCCAGGCGGCGTGAGTTGTGAAATGATTCCACATTTCTTTCAGTGTGTACCAAATTCGTGACTTAAGTATTCTCCTCCACGATCTGATCGTAGGAACTTTATCTTTCGGTCACGTTGATTCTCTACCTCATTCTGAAATTCCTTGAACTTTTCAAAGGTCTCAGACTTGTGTTTCATCAAGTAGACATACCCATATCTACTCAAGTCATCAGTGAGAGTGAGAACATAACGATATCCTCGGCGAGCCTCAACGCTCATTGGACCGCACACATCGGTATGTATGATTTCCAATAAATTGGTTGCTCGCTCCATTGTTCCAGAGAACGGAGTCTTGGTCATTTTGCCCATGAGGCATGGTTCGCATGTGTCAAATGATTCATAATCGAGAGACTCTAAAAGTCCATCAGCATGGAGCTTCTTCATGCGCTTGACACCAATGTGACCAAGGCGGCAGTGCCACAAGTATGTGGGACTATCGTTATCAACTTTACATCTTTTGGTATTCACATTATGAATATGTGTAACATTACGTTCGAGATTCATTAAGAATAAACCATTGACCATCGGGGCATGACCATAAAACATATCTCTCATATAAATAGAACAACCATTATTCTCGGATTTAAATGAGTAGCCATCTCGTATTAAACGAGATCCAGATACAATGTTCATGCTCAAACTTGGCACTAAATAACAATTATTGAGGTTCATAACTAACCCCGTAGGTAAATGTAGAGGCAGCGTGCCGACAGCGATCACATCGACCTTGGAACCATTCCCGACGCGCATCGTCACCTCGTCCTTCGCCAGTCTCCGCTTATTCCGCAGCTCCTGCTGTGAGTTACAAATATGAGCAACGGCACCGGTATCAAATACCCAGGAGTTACTACGAGTACTGGTAAGGTACACATCAATTACATGTATATCACATATACCTTTAATGTTGCCGGCCTTCTTGTCCGCTAAGTATTTGGGGCAGTCCCGCTTCTAGTGACCCTCCCTTTGCAATAAAAGCACTCAGTCTCAGGCTTGGGTCCATTCTTTGACTTCTTCCCGGCAACTGGCTTACCGGGCATGGCAACATCTTTGCCGTCCTTCTTCAAGTTCTTCTTACCCTTGCCCTTCTTGAACTTGGTGGTTTTATTGACCATCAACACTTGATGTTCTTTCTTGATTTCTACCTCTGCTGACTTCAGCATTGAAAATACTTCAGGAATAGTTTTCACCATCCCCTGCATATTGTAGTTCAACACAAAGCTCTTGTAGCGTGGTGGGAGCGACTGAAGGATTCTATCAATGACCACCTCGTCCGGGAGGTTAATGTCCAGCTGGTACAAGCGGTTGTGCAACCCAGACATTTTGAGTATATGCTCACTGACAGAACTGTTTCCCTCCATCTTACAACTATAGAACTTGTCGGAGACTTCATATCTCTCGACCCGGGCATGAGCTTGGAAAACCATTTTCATCTCCTCGAACATCTCATATGCTCCGTGTTTCTCAAAACGCTTTTGGAGCCCCGGTTCTAAGCTGTAAAGCATGCCGCACTGAACGAGGGAGTAATCATCAGCACGTGACTGTCAAGCGTTCATAACGTCTTGGATCTCTGGGATGGGTGCTTCACCTAGCGGTTCTTCTAGGACATATGCTTTCTTGGCAGCTATGAGGATGATCCTTAGGTTCCAGACCCAATCCGTATAGTTGCTGCCATCATCTTTCAGCTTGGTTTTCTCTAGGAACGCGTTGAAGTTCATGTTGACATGAGTGTTGGCCATTTGATCTACAAGACATATTTGCAAAGGTTTAAGACTAAGTTCATGATAATTAAGTTCATCTAATTAGGTTATTTAATGAACTCCCACTCAGATTAGACATCCCTCTAGTCATCTAAGTGTTACACGATCCGAGTCGACTAGGCCGTGTCCGATCATCACGTGAGACGGACTAGTCATCATCGGTGAACATCTCCATGTTGATCGTATCTTCCATACGACTAATGTTCGACCTTTCGGTCTCTGTGTTCCAAGTCCATGTCTGTACATGCTAGGCTCGTCAAGTTAACCCTAAGTGTTTTGCATGTGTAAAACTGTCTTACACCCGTTGTATGTGAACATAAGAATCTATCACACCCGATCATCACGTGGTGCTTCGAAACGACGAACTTTAGCAACAGCGCACAGTTAGGGGAGAACACTTTCTTGAAATTGTTATAAGGGATCATATTATTTACTACCGTCGTTCTAAGTAAACAAGATGCATAAACATAATAAACATCACATGCAATTATATAAAGTAGTGACATGATATGGCCAATATCATATAGCTCCTTCGATCTCCATCTTCGGGACTCCATGGTCATCTTTGTCACCGGCATGATACCATGATCTCCATCATTGTGTCTTCATGAAGTTGTCACGCCAACGAATACTTCTACTTCTATGGCTAACGCGTTTAGCAACAAAGTAAAGTAATTTACATGGCGTTCTTCAATGACACGCATGTCATACAAAAAATAAAGACAACTCCTATGGCTCCTGCCGGTTGTCATACTCATCGACATGCAAGTCGTGATTCCTATTACAAGAACATGATCTCATACATCACAATATATATCATTCATCATTCATCACAACTTCTGGCCATATCACATCACATGACAATTGCTGCAAAAACAAGTTAGACGTCCTCTAATTGTTGTTGCATCTTTTACGTGGCTGCACTTGGGTTCTAGCAAGAACGTTTTCTTACCTACGAATAACCACAACGTGATTTTGTCAACTTCTATTTACCCTTCATAAGGACCCTTTTCATAGAATCCGCTCCAACTAAAGTAGGAGAGACAGACACCCGCTAGCCACCTTATGCAACTAGTGCATGTCAGTCGGTGGAACCTGTCTCACGTAAGCGTACGTGTAAGGTCGGTCCGGGCCGCTTCATCCCACAATACCGCTGAAGCAAGAAAAGACTAGTAGCGGCAAGCAAGTTGACAAGATCTACGCCCACAACAAATTTGTGTTCTACTCGTGCAATACAGAACTACGCATAGACCTAGCTCATGATGCCACTGTTGGGGAACGTTGCAGAAAATAAAAAAATTCCTACGGTTTCACCAAGATCCATCTATGAGTTCATCTAAGCAACGAGTGATAGGAGTGCATCTACATACCTTTGTACATCGCGAGCAGAAGCGTTCAAGAGAACGGGGACGATGGAGTCGTACTCGCCGTGATCCAAATCACCGATGACCAAGTGCCAAACGGACAGCACCTCCGCGTTCAACACACGTACGGAGCGGATGACGTCTCCTCCTTCTTGATCCAGCAAGGGGGAAGGAGAGGTTGATGAAGATCCAGCAGCACGACGGTGTTGTGGTGGATGCAGCAGGACTCCGGTAGGGCTTCCCCAAGCAACTATGGGAGGATGAAGAGGTGTAGCAGGGGGAGGGAGGCGCCAAGACTCAGGGTGCGGCTGCCCTCCCACCCCCCTCCTTTATATAGGCCCCCAGTGGGGGTGGAGTGTGTTGGAAATATGCCCTAGAGGCAATAATAAAAGGATTATCATTATATTTCCTTGTTCATGATAATTGTCTTTTATTCATGATATAATTGTATTATCCGGAAATCGTAATACACGTGTGAATACATAGACCACAATACGTCCCTAGTAAGCCTCTAGTTGACTAGCTCGTTGGTCAACAGATAGTCATGGTTTCCTGACTATGGACATTAGATGTCATTGACAACGGGATCACATCATTAGGAGAATGATGTGATGGACAAGACCCATTCCTAAGCATAGCACAAGATCGTGTAGTTCATTTTGCTAGAGCTTTTCCAATGTCAAGTATCTCTTCCTTAGACCATGAGATCGTGTAACTCCCGGATACCGTAAGAGTGCTTTGGGTGTACCAAACGTCACAACGTAACTGGGTGACTATAAAGGTGCACTACAGGTATCTCCGAAAGTGTCTGTTGGGTTGACACGGATCGAGACTGGGATTTGTCAACCCAACAGACACTTTCGGAGATACCTGTAGTGTACCTTTATAGTCACCCAGTTACGTTGCGACGTTTGATACACCCAAAGCACTCCTACGGTATCCGGGAGTTACACGATCTCATGGTCTAAGGAAAAGATACTTGACATTGGAAAAGCTCTAGCAAAACGAACTACACGATCTTGTGCTATGCTTAGGATTGGGTCTTGTCCATCACATCATTCTCCTAATGATGTGATCCCGTTATCAACGACATCTAATGTCCATAGTCAGGAAACCATGACTATCTGTTGATCAACGAGCTAGTCAACTAGAGGCTTACTAGGGACATATTATGGTCTATGTATTCATACGTGTATTACGATTTCCGGATAATACAATTATAGCATGAATAAAGACAATTATCATGAACAAGGAAATATAATAATAATCCTTTTTTTATTGCCTCTAGGGCATATTTCCAACAGTAGAGTCATGTTGTGATGCCATGTTGTATTTGCACATATCGAGCATATTGTGTGTATGTTATTGAAATGCTTGGTATGTGTGGGATCTGACTATCTAGTTGTTTATCCTTGGTAGCCTCTCTTACCGGGAAATGTCTCCTAGTGCTTCCACTGAGTCCTGGTAGCTTGCTACTGCTCCGGAACACTTTGGTTGCCCGACATGTGTCCTTCTTCGTTCCTGTGTCTGTCCCTTTGGGGAAATGTCACGCGGTGTCTACCGGAGTCCTGATAGCCTGCTACAGCCCGGATTCTCCGGAGTCCTGCTAGCCCAGCCGCTACAGCCCGGATTCACTCGCTGATGACCGACACGTTCGTTGCTGGGTCATGTATGCCTGTCCCTGTAAGTTAGCGCCACTTTGGGTTCACGACTAGCCATGTCAGCCCGGGTTCTTTGCCATATGGATGCTAGCGACACTATCATATACGTGAGCCAAGAGGCGCAAACGGTCCCGGGCCTAGTAAGGCGACACCCGTGGAATACCGTGCGTGAGGCCGCAAAGTGATATGATGTATTACATGCTAGATCGGTGTGGCATAGGATCGGGGTCCTGACAGCCTCGTAGCGCATCTGCTCCTCGCCGTCGGCCTGCTCCTAACAGAGCCAGTGCTCCTTCCATCGCTCGAGGTGGGCCGCCTCCTCCTCCGGCGTGGCGGCGAAGTGTACGGGAGGCGCGCTCACCCACTCGCGGTACTGGCCCGTCCACGAGTAGGCCTCCTCCGGCCAAGTGGGTGGATACGGGGAGGGCTTACGCGACGGCTCCGGCTTCGTCTTGGGCTGGACGGGTGGCGACGGTGGAGGCGGCGACACGAAGAGCGGGCTGTGGACGGAGTCCCCCGCCACCGACAGGGAAAGGGCTTGCTCCAGCCCATCCCAGTGCGTGTCCTCATCGATGCAGCTAGCCTCCAGCACATGCTGCAGGGCCTCCTCGAGGGCGGCTTGGTACTCCGCCTCCGCCTCCATGTCCTTCGGCTCTACCTCCGGGGGCGGCGCTGGGAACAGCGGCGGGACGGAGTCGACACCCGAGCGTCGTTGCTCCTCGTGTTCGAGGGCAAACCAAGCCTCCCAGTTGGGAGAGTCGGCGGCGTACTCGGGCAGCCAACACTGCTCCAGCATGAGCAGCGCGCGGCGCCGGCGCACCTTGTCGTCGTGCGCCCGCTGGGTCTGCGGAACCGCTGGCACCGGGATCCGGTTTGGATCCAAATGCCAATGGTGCAGCAGCGTCACGTTGGGGTAGGGGAGGGGCTGCCTATTCTCCCAGTGCCACCATGCTTGGTGCACCGGGATGTGCAGGTGCCGGCGTTTAGTGCAAAAATGCGCCGGCAGTGGAGGGGGAGGGGGAGCACGGGATGACGAGGCGCTGGGGGTGCCCTTGCCCTTGCTGCTGCCGAAGAGGCCCATGGGCGCGCTAGGCTTTGCGGTCGCCGGCGAGGAAGCAAATGGGGTGGTGGGGGGGCAGATGTGGACAGGAGAAGTGGATGAGGCCGACCCTCCGCACGTGTGGTTAAAAAAGGACGCGCGCACTGGCTGACGCGTGGGCCCGCTGTCGGTGGTCGTCATAAATAAGACGACCAGTGGCGGTTGGGTGGCCGCCAGGTGGGGACGCGGCGGACGGCAAGGAGACGCGCGGCGCGTCCGCTTCGCGTCCGCGCCGACGCATTCCAGGTGCAATTTTGGGCCGGAAATGGGTCGGCGCGGACGCCAGGCGGACACGATTTGAGTTTGGGTCGGCGCGTTGGGCCGCCACTTTTGTACGCGCCGACCCAAACAGACGCGGGCGGACGAAATGGGTCGCCCCATTGGAGTTGCTCTAAGTACTCCCTCCGTTTTTTTAGTTTGCATATAAATTTATCAAAAGTTAAAGTATCTAGTATAATTTGATCAAATTTATAGGAAAAAATATCAACATTCACAATACTAAATCAATATCATTAGATTCATTATGAAATGTAGTTTCAAATTATATATATTTGGTATTGTAGGTGCTGATATTTTTTTATCGAAATATGTATGTGCCAACCGTGTGGCAGATTGCAAAATTGCCACCCGATCTCACCAACGTCTATGGACATGATCTCGCCTGGCAATCCAGATCGAACCGCACCGTTCTGCTTCTCCCCCGCGCGCGATCGTGCGATACTTTTTTCCTCTTCGGGCGAAAAAATTTATCATTAAGTGGGGTTCGATCCCTCAACCAACAGGTTCGTGTGTAGGCTGAGTACCACTGGGATAATTTCATTCGCATGTGCACAAGTAGATTAGCTAAGTATTCAGGCTGTGAGAGTTCCGATGGATCCAAACCAAGATTGATCCATCTCGTGCTCGCATAAATAAAAAAGTTTGGGCACTCGCTAAATTAACCGGCACTTCTATAAACAACTGACTAGTGTTCAAAATTTGCTGCTATTGTATATATATCGGCATCTCAATTTCCATACATCTCAACTTCGGCACTTCTATATTTGTTTTAGCTGATGATTGTAACTTTGACCCGAATGAAAAATTGTTGAAACATTCCCGTGGTAACATCTGTGTAGACCTGATAACATATGAACACACACACACACACCATGGTAACTTTGACTGGGAAAAAGTTCTTGAATTTTACCACGGTAACTTCTATGTCCATAACATGGAAACTTAAGCTCTGCAGATCTAATAACTCACGTACAAACATAATGGTAACTATTTTACCTAAGGAAAAGAGTTTGTGAAACATACTCATGTAATTTTTGTGTAAAAAGTCTGGTAATATACGCACCACGGTGTTGGTAACTTACGTACAAACACAATGGTAAACTTTGACCGGAGAAAAAACTTGTTAAAAACATACCCCGGTAATTTCTGCGTAAATAGCATGGTAATATATGCGTTGCAAACCTAATAACTTAGGTGCAAACACCACAGTATATTTTACCTAGGGAAGCCAACTTACAAGCATGCCTGCACCTCCGCGCCCCTCTTGACCACCTAGCTGTAATCACCACCGCCGGCGTGCAACAACAACATTGGCAGTAGCAGGAAGAGACTTCACTGCAAGGTTACATTTCCTAGTAGGGTCGCAAAATGTTTGATGAAGTGCGTGTTTGGTTCTTCCTGGCGTGGATAGTAGTTGTGGTTGAAAATGACATGTAACTTTTGACCAAATAAGGTTTTTAAAGCAGTGTAGGCTGATAATTTGTATATAAACATCATGATACCTTTTTGACTCAGGGTAAACAAATATTTGAAATATACCTACGATAACTTTTGTGTAATAGCATGATAATATACATATTGCAGACTTGATAACTTACGTCCAAAACATAACGATAGTTTTTGACCTATTAGGCTCGCAAAATAACTCCATTAATTTTTATGTAAAAACATGGTTTTTAAGCAACCCAGGCCGGCGCTACAGCTAACGTATAGCAGTAGCACGGGTGCCACCCGCGCTACTACTACGTCTGTTAGTAGTAGCATGGGTAAAAACCCGCGCTACTACTAATCTCTAATCTCTGATTTTTCTTTTAAATTTTTTTGAAAAAAAATCGATTTTTCCCCTAATTTTCAAATTTCTGAATTATTTTAACCTCAAACGTCTAATCACTCCTCATCGCTGCGCAATTTAATCTCTAATCTCTAATCACCCCTCATCATTCCAAATCATCTAACTTCCCGGACGGTCACCCATCCTCTCACTACTCTAACCTGAGCACGCTTAACTTTCGGGTTCTATTCTCCCTCGTTTCCAAGTCTGCACTTGTTGTTTTCCTGACAATAGTAAGATGTCAATCCTATTAACCTCAGGAATTTAGCTTGAGCATGAAGTCACATATTTCATTGTTTGAGTTTGAAACTATTGTTCTAAAAAATTAGTAACACTAATATTTCTTGAATAATTAGTTTGACCACTCTTTGACCACAGTTTGACCATAGTTTGACTAGATTTTACCAAAATTCAAAAAGACTGAAATAATTATTTAGTAACACTAATATTCTTGAATAATTAGTTTGACCATAGTTTGACCAGATTTAACAAAAATTAAAAAAAATTGAAATTTGATGAATTTTTTTGCCTCCAGTTCTCAAAAAGCCCCGTAACTTTTTTTCTGTTAGGTTTTTGAGGATCTTGAAAATGTTTAACGGGGTTCCCCCGATTAAATTTGGATGTAACTTTTCGAGTAGATGATTTTTCATATAAAAAAGTTTTTCATCCGAGTTAGTATGCAAAAGTTATGCCCATTTTTACAAATTCTCGAGAGATTTTGCAAATAAAGTCAAAATTCACATTTGCAAATTTTCCCAACAACTAGACCACATATCACATGGGAAACTTATTTTCTTTTATTTTTTTGACATTTTCATCATTTTCTTTTATTTTTCTTAAAACTGAAAAGGCGATCAGGGGGGCGGGGGTAGAGTTTGAAAATGGGACCTTTAGTACCGGTTGGTGGCTCAAACCGGGACTAAAGGAATAACCTTTAGTACTAATATTTAGTAACACTAATATTCTTGAATAATTATTTAGTAACACTAATACTTCTTGAATAAGTAGTTTTACCACAGTTTGACCAGATTTGACCAAAATTGAAGAAAAAAACTAAAATCGTATGCAAAAGTTATATTATACGTTTTTTGAAGTTTCCTTGTATAATAACTTTCTTCCATAGGCCACCAAATTTGACCAGATTGACCAGATTTGACCATCTTGAATAACTTTTTTTCCTTTTAGAATTTGAGGATTCTAAAAATTTGCAAACAAGCCATAGGCCGCCAAAATCGGATGCGGATTTTCGTGCTGAACATTTTGATATATTATACAAAACTGAAAAGGCGATCCACGGGGGGTAGAGTTTAAAAAACCCATTATTTAGTAGTAGCGCGGGTTTTTACCCCTCGCTACTACTATGGCATGTCCCCGAGGGGCACGGTTGAGACCGATTAGTAGTAGCGAGGGGTAAAAACCCGCGCTACTACTATGGCATGGTCCAGGGGCACGATAGAGACCACTTAGTAGTAGCGAGGGCTAAAAATCAACGCTATTGCTATCAACTTAATAGTAGCGAGGGTTAAAAACCCGCGCTACTACTGGCATGTCCCGGGGGGCACGGTAGAGACCGCTTAGTAGTAGCGAGGGTTCAAAACCCGCGCTACTGCTATCAACTTAGTAGTAGCGAGGTTTAAAAACCTGCGCTACTAGTAAGTAGCAGTAGCGAGGGTTTTTAACCCTCGCTACTAGTAACTTTCTGTGTATAAGCTTTTCCCTAGTAGTGGAACCTCATACCAGATAACTTAAGTACAAACACTATGGTGATTTGCATCTGAAAAAGGAGGAAAGGGGACGCCCGAGTTTGTGAACCATCTGAACCGGTGAAAAACGTCTAAAAAAGTTCCAAATCCCAAACAAATGAGTCTGTCTGTTTGAATTTTCAGTTCCATTCGATCCCATCTCAAGAAGGTAAAAGTAGTGTGTAAGTTGAAAGAAATCAATAATGTGGCGTAGCCCAGTTGGTTGTTGTTGCTAAATATGTTGTGGTAGGTTGTGGGTTTGATTTCCCTCCATTGCAGCTTTTTCGCTTTTTTTTAACTGCAAGCGTGTGTGCGCATAATCGGGACGGGCCCAGGTGGCCCAAAAAACCAGGAGAAGAAAATCGGGAGAAGGAAGGGGT
>NC_041381.1:615041901-615047342 GCF_002162155.2 Triticum dicoccoides
GATGGCTTAGAAAATCGGAAGAAGAAGGGATGGGTTTCGTGCGGCACGAGGGTGTGTGTGGTGGTTGTCGTGGTTCTAAGCCTGACAGTAGAGTGGGGGGTAAGTATGGAGAGGCAAGGTCCTAGCTATGGAGAGGTTGTAAGCACAAAGGATGTACGAGTTCAGGCCCTTCTCGGAAGAAGTAACAGCCCTACGTCTCGGAGCCCGGAGGCGGTCGAGTGGATTATGAATGTATGAATTACAAGGTGCCGAACCCTTCTGCCTGTGGAGGAGGGTGGCTTATATAGAGCGCGCCAGGACCCTAGCCAGCCCACGCAGGAGAGGGTTTAAGGTGAATTAAGTCTGGGGCGTTACTGGTAACGCCCCACATAAAGTGCCTTTACTATCATAAAGTCTACTTGATTACAGGCCGTTGCAGTGCAGAGTGCCTCTTGACCTCCTGGTGGTCGAGTGAGTCTTCGTGGTCGAGTTCTTCAGGCCAGTCGAGTGAATCCTCGTTGGTCGACTGGAAGGCGACCTCTTCTAAGGATGTCCTAGGGTAAGTTACTTGGATCAGGTCCATGATCCTACCCTAGGTACACAACCCCATCATTAGCCCCCGAATGGATCGAGGCTTCGAGTGAAGAAGGAGTTGATGTCGTTTCCGATTAACCTTTGCGCTCCGGTTGTGCGCTGTTCTGGACCAAAGAATCCCTTTGTCGACAGGAAACAAATTGCCTTCAGTCAACTTGATCCATTCTGTTTTTGCGTCGAGTGATCTTCCAGGCTTCGACGATCTCCGAGCGACGGATCGCCAGAAACACCGCGCCTGACAGACTGATTTGTTGCTCGCGGATTCCGCGGGATGCGAAATTTTGGGGCGCGCGCGAAGCGGGCCGGACCGCGGCGTTCGGATGGGACGGGGCATGGACGCCTCGATCTCCGCGCCGCCTTTTTCGCCACGTATCCCGCCTGCATAACTGTTCCAGATATGATTAGATCGCCCGGGCCCACCTGTCATCCACTCGGAAGGGACCTTATAAATGTGCCCGGCGAGGATTTCTGTGCTGCGCCTTAGCATTCTTCCCCTCTCTCTGCTTCCTTCCTCCCTGCTCAGCGTGTTCGCTCTCGCCCCCGCACCACTTCCCTTTGCGCATTTCGCCGGCGACCATGGCCAAGGAGAAGACGGCGGCGCTGGAGCGCGCAAAGAAGGCGTCGGCATCGGAGAAGGCGAAAGGAAGATCCACCAGCCGCGGAGGGTCCTCGTCCAGATCCCGCCTGCCAAAGGGCTGGGTCCAAGGAGACTGGATCCAGTCGACCATCACGGAGAATGACCTCGTCGACATGGCCAACGAGGGCTTGATCCCCCACGGAGCTGCGAGGCTTCCGGGGAAGGAGTGGCAGCCCCAGCCAGAAGAGGGTGAGTGTGTGCTTTTGGCCACCCATGTTGATCGCGGGTTTTCCTTGCCACCGAGTGTTTTCTTTCGTGGCTTTTTGAACTTCTTCGGAGCGCAGCTCCACCACTTTACCCCAAACTCCATTGCCTATCTTGCTGCGTTCGTGTCCATGTGTGAGGGTTTCTTGGGCTGTCGACCGCACTGGGGTTTGTTCAAACATATATTCACGTGTCGATCTCAGACCGTGAAGAAGGCGAGCCCCGGTGATGAGAGAACCCGAGTCGTCCAAATGTGCGGGGGCCTGGGGATTCAGGTGAGGAATAAGAGCACCTTCCCGCCCATGACCTTTCCCGAGTCCGTTAGAGGCTGGCAGTCGACTTGGTTCTACTGCCAGGTCCAGTCGACGCCTGGGCAGTCGAGTGGACTCCCTCCGTTCACCATGGACCGAGTGAGCAAGCCTTCCCCTCTGAAGCTGATTCCGGAGGAGAGAGCCGACGTGAAGATGTTGATGGAGCGCGTGGTGCAGTTGGTTCGGGAGGGAGTGACAGGCATGGACCTCTTGGAGGTTTTCCTCAGGCGTCGCATCCAGCCTCTCCAGTTCCGGAGCCACTGCATGTGGTTGTACTGTGGGACCGAAGACGAGACCAGAGTCCATCCAGAAGCAGTCGACGATGTCACTCTGGAAAGATGGATGGCGGCCGTCACCGGAAACAAGGACAACCCGCGCGGAGCCAGAAGGGTTCCTCCACTCGACCACAACAGCGACTCGAACAAGGTACACTTGCTCTGCTCTCCACTGCGCCCTCGTCGTATTCATTTCTGTTAATCCTGCCGACTGGTCGACTGATTCTTGTCTGAGCATTTGTTAGGCCCTCACCGAGCTGTACTCGATGCCCCATGGGGCACAAGCTTCGACTGAGGAGGGCGAGGCGAGCGGAGGCGAGAGCCAGGAAGAGGAGGAATGGGACTCGGATGTCGCAGAGGACGATGACGACGATGATGATGATGTCGGTGATGAAGACGACGTCGAGGACGAGGAAGAGGAGGAGGAGGAGGTCGTGCCACCGCGCTCGGAAAGGCGGTCGAAGCTCGTCCACGACCCTTCGACTGAACGTGGCAAGGGGGTTGCGACGCAGTCGACCAAGCGCCCTAGGACCACCTCTCCAGCGCCGACTGAAAAGGCGCCGAAGCAGCCCAGGGCGGCCTCGTCGAAGCCGATCAAACTCTTGCCGAAGATGAAGGTGTCCATCCCTACCATATCAGGGTAACCGTGCTGCTCATATTTTCTTATTCTGTGTGAACTTTATTTCTGGTCGACGCTGAAGTTAGTCGACTGATCCTTTGGAGTTGCAGTGCTGCTACTTCTGAGACCTCGGCCCGGGCCGATGACCACGAGATGGAGGATGCGGCAACTTCGAACCCAGGTACTGTATTCTTAACACCGTTTCTAGTCGACTGACTCGCGACCTCTGATCCTGATTCTTCTTCGCAGCTCCGCCCAATACTGTTATCAATCTTCCTGACGACGACGAGGATGAAGAACCACTGGCACGCAGGAAGAGTCGGAAAACGCCCGCCAGTAAGGTGCCTCAGGATGTGACGGCGCCTGAGACTCTGACTGTGGAGGAAGAGAACACCACTCGACACACGGTGTCCTTCGCAAATCCACTGACGAGTGCTCAGCAGCCCTCCCTCTTCACGACTCACCACGTCCCAGAGGACCAAGCTGGTGCAGCGAAGGAGGCAATACGCCAGGCGGGACTCATGATGGAGCAGCTGAAGACCATCCGAGACGCGAGCCAGGCAGCTTATGACGCCAGCTCTGCCCTCCAAAGCAATGTCCAGGTCAGTCGACCGCTGTTTGTTCTGTTGGATATGCTACCAAAAACTTTTCTTTTCCGGAATTTATAGCAGTCACCCACTGGGTGTGTCGAATAAACTCCGTGTTAGCGGGGGCACGCTGAGTGCACCCGCTGGGTGTAGTCCCCAAGGCTAAGGTCGACTGCTTGCAGTCGGCCTTAGGCTTTATGATGTCAATCTTTCCGTCAGTCGACTGGTCGACTGGATTTCACAAACCGGTGGGGGCACGCTGAGTGCACCCACTGGGTGTAGTCCCCGAGACTGTGGTCGACTGCTTGCAGTTGATCACAGTCTTAGAGAATGCATTTTTTTTGAGGTCGACTGGTCGACTTTGTCTTCAACAGGATTAGTGGGGGCACGCTGAGTGCACCCACTGGGTGTAGTCCCCGAGACTACGGTCGAATGCTTGTATTCGGCTGTAGTCTTAGAAACGTGTGTTTTTCCCTTTTCACTCGGAAGTGAATTATGTTTGACATTTAGTCGATTGGTTCTTCGCAGAACTCTTGTGATCTTGTGGCTCGGTACTCAGAGCTGGAACAAAAACATACTCAAGTCGAGCTGAGCTTGAAGCTGGTTCAGGAGAAATTGACAAAGGCAAAGGAGGAGACCGAAGGTATGTTTGGTGAGACTCTGACGACTGCTTTTCCCCTTGCTTGTTTCAGCATCTGATCTTGCTGTAACTTGCAGGTAAGGTAAGGGAGGCCCAGCAGAAGAAAGACCTTGAGCTAGCTGAGAAGATCAAGCTTGCTGACGAGAAGTTAGCTTCAGTCACCAAGCTCGAACAAGACAATACCAATCTGAAAGCTGCTCTTGGAATTGCCAACAAGGAGGTCAGTCGACTGAAAACTGACAAAGCTGCCCTGACCGACCAAGTCAGCAAATTGACTGAGAAGAAAACTAAACTGGAGGCCTTCCTGAGTGGCCTTGCCAAGAAGTTGTTCCTTATGCTTGAAGGTAGTCCTCCATGTTTGGCAAATATTTCCAATTGTGGCTTTTTCCATTCGACTATCTCCTTGACTTAGTGATCATCCTTGCAGAATTTTGTCAAAACTTTGAAGAAGAAACCAGCCGACTGGAGCCAAACCTTGACCCCGTCAATTCTCCGGTGAACGACGAAGTTGCCATGGATGTTTTCCGACTGGAGTCTCGTGTTGCAGCTGTCGTGGACTATCTCGCAAGGCTGAAGGCCGCCACATCTCGCATCGACTCGACGCTCTGGCCTGAGGAGACACTTCAGAATGACGTTGAGTCGCTGATGGCCCGCTTGAACACGATCCCTGGTCGAGTGCAGGAGTGGAAGAAGTCCTCGGCTCGGTGTGGTGCAGATGTCGCTCTGTGTCTGGCCCGAGTCCACTGCAAAGATGCGCGAGAAGAGAAGCTGGCGGCCCTTCGGGTGGCCAATACCAAGAAGCACGACTTCAGATCCTTTATGGAAACTTTCCTTGCAGCTGCCACTCGGATCGCCGACGGGATTGACCTTGATGAATTTGTTGCACCTTCCAGCCCTCCACAGGAGGGGTAAAAAACTTCTTCTGGCTCGACGCTTCAAATTTGCCTCGGTATGCCGAGTGAAATTGTAACCGACAAACCTTAACAGGCTTGACGCCTGAGCACTTTCGGTTCCTTTAGATGTCGATTCAAACTTGGATTTGGTGCTTGAATACGATTGCCTTCGGCTCGGAATGTCTTTTGCAGGTTCAAAGCAAGGTGCCTGTGCTGCAATCGACTTATTCTTTAGTCCACTTAGACGAGCACTGGGCTGCAGCTAAGCCCTCCACTTGGCAGGGTTTTTATACCTTAGGCGAGCGCTTGGACTGCAGCTAAGCCCCCGAGTGAGAGGGTTGCTCTCACTCGGTAGGATTTTTGTAACTTAGGCGAGCACAGGGCTGCAGCTAAGCCCCCGAGTGAGAGGGTTGCTCTTCACTCAGTAGGATTTTCACAACTTAGGCGAGTGCTTGGACTGCAGCTAAGCCCCCGAGTGAGAGGGTTGCTCTTCACTCGGTAGGATTTTTATAACTTAGGCGAGCACGAGGCTGCAGCTAAGCCTCCGAGTGGAAGGCTGGCTTACCACTCGGTAGGATTTTGATAACTTAGGCGAGTGCTTGGACTCCAGCTAAGCCCCCGAGTGAGAGGGTTGCTCTTCACTCGGTAGGATTTTTATAACTTAGGCGAGCACAAGGCTGCAGCTAAGCCTCCGAGTGAGAG
>NC_041381.1:615048541-615092734 GCF_002162155.2 Triticum dicoccoides
AGCCCCCGAGTGAGAGGGTTGCTCTTCACTCGGTAGGATTTTTATAACTTAGGCGAGCACGAGGCTGCAGCTAAGCCTCCGAGTGAGAGGGTTGCTCTTCACTCGGTAGGATTTTTATAACTTAGGTGAGCACGAGGCTGCAGCTAAGCCTCCGAGTGGAAGGCTGGCTTACCACTCGGTAGGATTTTGATAACTTAGGCGAGTGCTTGGACTGCAGCTAAGCCCCCGAGTGAGAGGGTTGCTCTTCACTCGGTAGGATTTTTATAACTTAGGCGAGCACGAGGCTGCAGCTAAGCCTCCGAGTGGAAGGCTGGCTTACCACTCGGTAGGATTTTGATAACTTAGGCGAGTGCTTGGACTGCAGCTAAGCCCCCGAGTGTAAGGCTGGCTTACCACTCGGTAGGATTTTGATAACTTAGGCGAAACGGATTCGCAGCTAAGCCTCCGAGTGGGAGCCTGGCTCACCACTCGGTAGGATTTTTACAAACTTAGGCGAAACGGATTCGCAACTAAGTCACCCACTGAGGGGAATTTTATTGGAAAATAAAAATAAAAAGTGACATATATTGTGGAGGAACTATGACACTATTATTTTGAGGTCCATGAACTACAAAAGTACTTTATTGCAACTCATCCGAGTGATAAAACTTAAGTGTAGAATGGGCGGAGTAGCTCCGCGTTCCAAGCTCGGGACTCGTCGATGTTATGCTCGACGTTGTAAAGACGGTACGCCCCGTTGTGGAGGACTTTGGTGACGATGAAGGGGCCTTCCCAAGAAGGAGCAAGCTTGTGTGGTTTGTGCTGATCCACTCGGAGAACCAAATCCCCTTCATGGAAGGCTCGACCTCTCACATTTCTGGCGTGGAAACGGCGTAAATCTTGTTGGTAGATGGTCGAACGGATCAGAGCCATCTCCCTTTCTTCCTCTAAAAGGTCGACTGCGTCCTGCCGCGCCTGTTCAGCTTCTGCTTCGTTGTAGATTTCGACTCGGGGAGCATTATGCAGAAGATCACTTGGTAAGACCGCTTCGGCTCCGTAGACCAAGAAGAATGGAGTTCTTCCGGTCGACCGATTAGGTGTGGTCCGCAGTTCCCAGAGTACAGAGGGAAGTTCATCGACCCAAGCTCCAGCCGCGTGTTTGAGATCACGCATCAGTCGAGGCTTCAATCCCTTGAGAATCAGTCCATTAGCTCGCTCTGCTTGTCCATTCGACTGCGGATGGGCGACTGATGCGTAGTCGACCCGTGTGCCCTGGGAGTCGCAGAAAGCTCTGAATTCCTCTGAGTCAAAGTTCGACCCATTATCCGTAATGATGCTGTGCGGGACTCCATATCTGAATATTAGTTCCCTGATGAAGCTAACAGCAGTACCGGTGTCAAGGCTCTTGATTGGTTTAGCCTCGATCCACTTGGTGAACTTGTCGACTGCCACCAGTACATGCGTGAAGCCACTTTGTCCTGTTCTCAAAGGACCGATCATGTCTAGCCCCCAAACTGCAAAAGGCCAGACGAGTGGGATGGTCTTCAAAGCTGACGCAGCCTTGTGCGACATATTCGAGTAGAACTGACATCCCTCGCACTTATCTACTATCTCTTTTGCCATCTCATTCGCCTTGGGCCAGTAAAATCCGGCTCGGTATGCTTTGGCCACGATGGTCCGAGAGGACGCATGATGACCACAGGTCCCCGAGTGAATATCATTGAGGATGAGTCGACCTTCTTCTGGTGTTATGCACTTCTGACCGACTCCAGTCGCGCTTTCTCTGTATAATTGTCCTTTGATTACGGTAAAGGCCTTAGATCGACGGACGATCTGTCGAGCCTCTTCCTCATCCTCCAGAAGCTCTTTCCTCAAGATATATGCGACATACGGAATCGTCCAGTCGGGAATGACCACCAAAACCTCCATGATCAAGTCGACCACCGCTGGGATTTCAACTTCAGTCGGATCTGTGGCGCTCTTGGGCTGCGGAGTTTCTTCGGTGAAAGGATCTTCTTTGACTGACGGAGTGTGTATATGCTCCAAGAACACACCACTCGAAATGGCTTCTCTCTTGGAGCCTATCTTTGCTAGATCATCAGCTGCTTGATTTTTCAGTCGGGGTATATGATGGAGCTCCAACCCCTCGAACTTCTTCTCCAGCTTCCTCACTGCACTGCAGTATCCAGTCATGGCTGGGCTTCTCACGTCCCACTCTTTCATCACCTGATTGACCACTAAATCCGAGTCGCCATAGACCATTAGGCGACGGACGCCGAGTGAAATGGCCATGCGCAACCCATATAGGAGGGCCTCATATTCTGCCTCATTGTTGGAGGAATCAAAGTGAATCTGGAGCACATATCTGAGCTTATCTCCTCTGGGGGAAACCAGGACAACCCCAGCACCGGAACCATTCAACATCTTAGAGCCATCGAAAAACATGGTCCAATGCTCCGAGTGAACTTCAGTCGGCTGCTGTTGTTCAATCCACTCGGCGAGGAAATCTGCTATCGCCTGGGACTTAATGGCTTTCTTTGCCTCAAACTTGATATCAAGGGGAAGAAGTTCAATCGCCCATTTGGCCACTCGACTAGTTGCATCTCTGTTGTGCAAAATCTCTGATAGTGGAGCGTCGCTGACGACTGTGATGGAATGGTCAGAGAAATAATGAGCAACCTTCTTTGTGGTCATGTATATTCCATACACAAGCTTCTGATAATGAGGATATCTCTGCTTGGATGGAGTCAAGACTTCAGACAAATAATACACTGGGCGCTGAACTTTGAGAGCTTTTCCTTCTTCTTCTCGCTCGACCGTTAGCACAGTACTGACGACTTGTCCTGTGGCTGCGATGTAGAGCAACAGAGGCTCTTTGCTGATTGGAGCAGCAAGCACCGGCTGGGTGGAGAGCAGAGCTTTTAGCTCGGCAAACGCTGCATCAGCTTCTGGAGTCCACTCGAACTTGTCAGCCTTCTTCATCAGTCGGTAAAGAGGCAGTGCCTTTTCACCGAGTCGTGATATGAATCGACTTAATGCGGCCAAGCATCCAGTAAGCTTCTGGACATCGTGCACTCGCACAGGGCGTTTCATTCGGAGAATAGTGCCAATCTTCTCTGGGTTAGCATCGATTCCCCGTTCGGAAACGAGAAAACCGAGTAACTTGCCACCAGGAACTCCAAATGTGCACTTTGATGGATTGAGCTTGATATCATACCTTCTGAGGTTGGCAAATGTTTCGGCGAGGTCAGCGAGCAGGTCGGAACCTTTTCGTGACTTGACAACAATATCATCCATATAAGCTTCCACATTCCGACTGATTTGGGTGAGTAGACACTTCTGAATCATTCGCATAAATGTGGCTCCGGCATTCTTGAGGCCGAATGGCATGGTGATATAGCAGAAGCACCCGAATGGAGTGATGAAAGCTGTTTTTACCTCATCGGGCCCGTACAGACGGATCTGGTGGTACCCGGAGTAAGCATCTAAAAAAGACAACCTCTCGCATCCCGCGGTCGAGTCAACAATTTGATCTATGCGAGGGAGAGGAAAGTGATCTTTCGGGCAGGCCCAGTTGATGTGCTTGAAATCAATGCACATTCGGAGCGACTTGTCCTTCTTAGGAACCATGACGACATTAGCGAGCCACTCGGAGTGGTAGATCTCTCGGATAAATCTTGCCGCCAACAGTGGAGCCACTTCTTCACCGATGGCCTTTCTCTTCTGGACGGCGGACCGCCGAAGATGCTCTTTGACTGGTTTTGCAGACGAGTCGACTCTTAGGCGATGCTCAGCCAGTCCCCTGGGAACACCTGGCATGTCAGCGGGCTTCCATGCAAAAATGTCCCAGTTCTCACGGAGGAACTGGATGAGCGCTTCTTCCTATTTTGGGTCGAGTGTTGTGGAGATGCGGGTCGGAGCTGCTTCGGGGTCGGTCGGGTGAATGTGAACAGGCTTCGTCTCACCGGACGACTGGAATGCAGACTCTGTGGCGGGCTTCTTGGATCGCAGCAAGTCACTCGGATCTGCGTTTTGCTTGTATTCTTCGAACTCGACCGCTGTCACTTGGGAATCGGCAATCTTGGAGCCCTTCTGAAAGCACTCCTCTGCCTTTTTCCTATCACCGGTGACAGTGATCGCACCTTTGGGACCGGGCATCTTCAATTTGAGGTACACGTAACATGGTCGAGCCATGAACCGTGCATAGGCTGGT
Organism: Triticum dicoccoides; assembly: GCF_002162155.2. NCBI lineage: Eukaryota > Viridiplantae > Streptophyta > Magnoliopsida > Poales > Poaceae > Triticum > Triticum dicoccoides. The sequence continues at coordinate 615,052,734 of NC_041381.1, forward strand.
CTCCCCAAAATGGCATGATATGCACTTTGAAAATCCACGACCTCAAACGTCAACTTTTCTTTGCGAAAATGCTTCGAATCACCAAACACTACGTCCAAAGCTATCTGGCCGAGTGACTCGGCCTTCTTCCCGGGTATAACTCCATGGAAGCTCATGTTACTAGTGCTCAGTCGGGACATCGGAATGCCCATACCTTTCAATGTGTCTGCGTACAATAAGTTCAGCCCACTTCCACCATCCATCAGCACCTTTGTCAGTCGAGTGCCTTCGACAACTGGATCGACCACCAAAGCTTGCCTCCCGGGGGTGGCAATATGAGTCGGGTGATCAGATTGGTTGAATGTGATGGGTGTTTGAGACCACTTCAGATAATTTGCCTTTGCTGGGGCAACCATGTTCACCTCTCGGTTAATCACTTTCAGTCGACTTCTGCTTTCCACATCTGCAAAGATCATCAGAGTGGAGTTGATATGCGGATATCCTCCCTCACTGTCCTCTTTGTCTTCGGCCTTGTCCGACTCCTTCTCCTTGTCCTTAGGCTGTTTTCCCTGAAACTGCTGGATCAGGAGTCGACATTGGCGAGTGGTGTGCTTTGGGTAAATGATATTCCCCTCTTCATCTTTCTTCGTGTGAATGTGACACGGCATATCCATCACGTCGTTCCCTTCTTTATCCTTTACCTTCTTGGGGTTCCAGGATCCTTTTGGTTTCCCCTTAAACTTTCCTTGAGTCACGGCCAGAGCCTCTCCAGGAGCTGCCGGTTCAGCCTTCCGCTTCTGTTTCCGACTGGTGTTTCCTTTTTCCGACTGACTCGGCTTGTGCTTGCCGCTTCGGAGTCGGTCTTCTTCTTCGCCGTTGGCGTACTTGGTAGCAATCTCCATCATCCGACTCAAGGTCATGTCACCGGTTCGACCAAATTTCAAACTCAGTTCTCTGTTCTTGACGCCGTCTTTGAAGGCGCATACTGCCTGATGATCAGAGACATTTTCCACAGTGTGGTGCAAAGTGATCCACCTCTGAATATACTCTCTGAGAGTCTCATTAGTTTTCTGCACGCAGACTTGCAACTCTGTCAATCCCGCTGGTCGCTTGCAAGTCCCTTCAAACGTTCTGACGAACACTCGGGACAAATCTTCCCAAGTGTAAATGCTGCTAGGAGGTAATTGAGTCAACCATGCCCTGGCAGAACCTTCCAACATGAGGGGCAAATGCTTCATGGCCACCTCGTCGTTCCCACCACCGATCTGAACTGCCACTCGGTAGTCTTCAAGCCAAGTTTCAGGCTTAGACTCACCAGTGAACTTGCTGACTCCTGTTGCCAACCTGAAATTGGGGGGGATAACTGCGGCTCTGATAGCTCTGCTGAAACATTCAGGACCAGAAACATGTACTCGACTGCTCGTGGGTACATCTCTGTCGAGTGCGCCTCGATGGGCTCTGTTCCGGTCGACCAACCCTTGCACGATAATGGATCGTGCGTCGAAGCCTGGCTCTCTGGGGTCAACTGGAACCCTACGCCCTGTACTGTACTGACGCCTATCATCTGGCTGCCGAGGAGCGTAAGACCCACCCCTCGGAGGGGAATAGGGCACTCGACGCCTATCATCTCGGTCGAGTCTGTCGCCATATTGATCTCGCCGATTCTCACGCCCTTCGCGCCGCGGAGGCGATCTGGGGCTGTGAGCCGACTGAACCGTATTCACAGTGACATATCGACTGTGAATTCTGTTGCGCGACTGAGACACGGCTGAATTCTGATCTCCTGCTGCCCGGAGCAGATCCCTGATCTGCAGCAAACCTCTGCCAGCTTCCGACTGCGAAGGCTGAATGGACTCTGCTATACGGGTCGCAGCTGCTAAATTCTGAATTGGGGTTCGATATACCTGAGTCGGCGGGAAGAGTTGACGTCGACTGGTGTCGGGAACTCGTTGCCGCGCGCGCTCGTCGAGTGCTCGCTGAAGGTTCTCCAGTCGAGTGCGCTCGGCCAAATTGGCCAGACGCGCCTCCTCCAAGGCACGAGCCTCGGGGGTTTCTCCTGCGATGGGAATACGCAGGGGATCTTCGTTCCTGCGGCGAAGCTCTTCTCTTTGCAGAGAGTCGAGTGGCTCGGGCTGGTACTCTTCGTAGTCTCGTGCAGGGTCGCCGCCGTCACCTGCTCCACCACCACGGGCGAAGCCAGGAGGGCTGTGGGGCCCGTCGACCATCAAGATTTCCGCCGCTGGATCGCTGCTTCCGCACTCGGATGCAGTCTCTCCGGAGCCAGTCGACTGATCGAACAAGCCGTAGAGAGATTCGTTGGGCTCGATTGCCGCAACTTGTGTAGTGGCCGATTGGCGAGCCACCGCGTGACTCACCCATCGCTGAAGCCTCGACCGGCCTGAGCGCTTGCGCTGGCGGGAGACCGGGAGGGTGGACGATGGAGGAGCCGACCGATACTGGGTCGACGGTTGCCGCAGCAGAACGCCGCGGACACATGCGCCAAAATGCGTCGCACCGCGGACGGGGAGCGCGTCTACGTCGAGTGGAGCCTCCTGGAGCCATGCGGAGTCGTCGGCGATGAAGGTGAGAGTGCCGAGACGGATCTCTTGACCCTTGACCAAAACTCCAGCAGACACCATGATGAGAGTACTCGGAAGAATCGCAACTTCTCCACAAAATCGCTAAAACACCCGCCCCACGGTGGGCGCCAACTGTCGTGGTTCTAAGCCTGACAGTAGAGTGGGGGGTAAGTATGGAGAGGCAAGGTCCTAGCTATGGAGAGGTTGTAAGCACAAAGGATGTACGAGTTCAGGCCCTTCTCGGAAGAAGTAACAGCCCTACGTCTCGGAGCCCGGAGGCGGTCGAGTGGATTATGAATGTATGAATTACAAGGTGCCGAACCCTTCTGCCTGTGGAGGAGGGTGGCTTATATAGAGTGCGCCAGGACCCTAGCCAGCCCACGCAGGAGAGGGTTTAAGGTGAATTAAGTCTGGGGCGTTACTGGTAACGCCCCACATAAAGTGCCTTTACTATCCTAAAGTCTACTTGATTACAGGCCGTTGCAGTGCAGAGTGCCTCTTGACCTCCTGGTGGTCGAGTGAGTCTTCGTGGTCGAGTCCTTCAGGCCAGTCGAGTGAATCCTCGTTGGTCGACTGGAAGGCGACCTCTTCTAAGGATGTCCTAGGGTAAGTTACTTGGATCAGGTCCATGATCCTACCCTAGGTACACAACCCCATCAGTGGTTCCATCAAAAAAAAGATGTGTGTGGTGGTTTTTGCAATCTGACACACGATTGCCAGTTATCATAGTTTTTTTTTAATATAAATTTAATCAAACTTTGTAAAGTTTGACTTGGCATAAATTTATACGTGGAGCAAAAAGTAACAGAGGGAGTATATCATCCGTTTGAACGAATGTACGCGTCATGAGGGAGTGGCTTTCAGGGCCGATTGATCATTAAGGGTGCGTTTGTTTGCAAAGTATTTTTTACGTTTTTTTGGAAATACCGTGGTTTCTGAAAAAACTTCGGTACTAGTACATACTTTGAGGTCTTTGGATGAAACAAAAACAAAAGTTTTGTAATAGTTTTTCTTCTCGTGACCGGCCATTGGAAACCCTAGCAGCCGCCAAGAGTGTCTACCCTTCAGACATCGTCCCCCCTATGGCCCCCTCCGAAAACGACCTCTCGCCATAGGTGGTGAGGGGGGAGGGGGTCGCCGGATCCTGCGCGTGCGGATCATGTACCTTTAGGTTTTGGGCCGTTCGGTGGTGGCGGCGGCGATGCTGAATAAAGAAACTCTAGGTCCTTTCCCAATGAGGTGATCGTCTCTATGGTTGGTGATGCTTTTGGGAACTAATCTGTTCAAGTGAGATGTCGTGGCGGCGCCGCCATTCTTGTGGTGGACTTATGTCCTCGAGCTCTGTCATTGCGACGGCGTCTGTTCAAATGTCGACACAGAGCTTGGAGGTAGTTCAGGAGCGGATGCAGATTACCGTCTGAATCGACGGCATCTGGAAGACGGATAGTGTTTTGAGTTCATGATTGATGGCTGGCAGGTATGGTTTCCTCCTTCAGCAGCTTAGTTGTGCGAGGGTGCCCCAGATCCAGTTGGCACTGCCGCCCACGGTCTTCGGGCCCCTCTCGTCCACAACTCCGTCCAATGCAACACGCAGCACCGAGCGGCGTTTGGGAAGAGCCGGGTCGTGTCGGCCTAGGCCCTCGACCGGTCCAAGACCATCGCCGAGTCAGGCTCCTGCCGTCAGCGCCGCCTCAACCACCAGCTCCTCCAAGCGGGGTTGGTGAAGCCCAAGTGCGTCAAGCGACGGAGGCAGCCAAACGTCTCGAGCTCGAGGCAGCGGCCGAGCAGGGATGCTGCAATGCCTAGCAGGCATTCTACCTCTAGCGCGACCACGAAGAGAAGGTGCCATGAACGGCAACTCTAGTAACAGCGCAGACAATGACAGAGGTCCAATGGCCTCAAAAGCCATGTATACAAGGTCACCTTCCAGTATCGGTTTAGTAAATTTTATCAGTTTGTTTTATTCAATTTTATTCGGTTTTATGCTCATTCCGTTCAAATGTTTCGAACATTTTGGTGTCCATGGTTGGATGGCTAGCGCCCCACCCGCAACAAGTTCAGACATGTCTACAGATATTTGGTGTCCTCGATTTGGTGATCCGCATTGGAGTTGCCTTAACACAATACGAAGTCACAATCTATGCAACATTAAATTCATTGAAGCGGAGAAATGTCAGGCACAATCATTCCATTGCATGGCAACGTTCGCACAAATTCTTGACAGTTGACTTGACGGTGGAGGGAACTTTGTCCGCAACATATCTTCCAATGGCCCAGAGGCCTTTGTGGGCTTGAGCAATCATCCGCTTGCCAATCTGAGGGCTGCACTTGTAACTTTTGTTGACACAAGATCGATCATCCTCCTCAATACCATTGTCATATACCGCGTCCAAAGTGAGACACTCAAGTGATGTTGCATTCTCAAGAATATGGCAGGTTAGTTCGACCATGCTCTTTGCAGCACAGAAGCCTATGATGGTCACGTCCTTGATGTTGTCATGGTGATGTCCTGGCATCCGTCTCAACACCGAGTCTTCAGATATCAACTCATGCTCTACGTTCCTCTGTGATACCTGTGTGAAGGAACAACCTGCACCCTATAGTTACATGCAGAGATAGGATACTGTTGTTGTTGCAAGCTAGAAGGAGAAAAGTGACTTACACCCAAAACAAAAGTCTCCACGAGAGGACAAGCGTCCAGAAAACTAACTAGAGAGAAATAATCATAGCCTGGAGAAAAGCCCCCCTGTCCTTCATGGTCAAAATCAATCTCTAAGTTCTTGAGGCAGTGGAATTTGCCATGTAAGATGGGCGTACTGAAGTCCTGCATATGATACGTCTATGTTAAATATATATACTATTGCCTAAAAAAGGTTATGCTATATTTCATGGCATAACTACGGCTATATGAATAATGATGCCGTCATTAATGATCACTCGCCCCTTAAAAAAATACAACAACAAAACCTTTAGTCCCAAACAAGTTGGGGTATGCTAAAGCTGAAACCCATAGGATCTCGAAACCAGCTCATGGTTGTTGCACGTGGATAAAACAACGAAAACAAAAACTTTAGTTTGAGAATATACCTCACCAACTGAAGATACGTAGAGGGCTTCAAGATTTGGCATAATGTATGGAAGATCAACACAAGCATAACGAACGAGATTACGTTTGCTGGAATCTAGCACTTCTAGGTCCTTCACTTGCCATGTATATCCAAGTATAAGTTGTACCAGGTTGCCATCGATTTGAACGTTGCAAAGATTTGGAGCTTTATTTTCTACCGCCTTCAGAGCAAAACAACTAGACACGGACAAGGAGTTGAGCCTGTCTAACTGGCAAGGTATCTTGAGGGAAGTTATTTTATCGCAATTGTTGAGATCCAGCTCCTCCATAGCAAGAGAATTGGAAAGAAGGCGCCATAACTCATCACCCGTAATATCCACTTCGGAAAGTTCCAGCCTAGCTCGAGCTCCACGGTACCCATTATCATGGCCCTCTATTCACGTCGTGATTTGTGCGTCTGAAAAGCTTCACGTGACCTTCTCCCAACCGCGCCAGCATCGTTAGCGAGTTCCGCTGCTGCAAGTGAATAGTAATTCGACCTAGCTAGGGCTAGGTTCTGCATGCTAGTTGTTGGGGTCAGCCCCTATTTGGCCTCTTCTGCACTGTTCATCTCGTGGCCTGGCTTCATCGGTTTCTCCCCACACATTCTCACAACTATCCCTCACCACCACCCAGGGGTGGACGAGAATTGAATAGTGCTTTTATGTGAGAATTTAATTTTGGTGTACACCGAACTGTATTTTATTTTGGCATACTACGCTTCAGCCATGGACTGGTAGAACACATGTTCGTGTAAAAAGTTTCTGGACTTGGGATAGGACAATATAAGGTACAGGTTGATGGAAAAAGAGTTCCCGAAACACGAACATGACAGCGGGGTCAACAAAAATTAAATCTTAATGCGCCGATTTGCAATGTCAACATCAATATGTTCATACGAATCTGGATCAAAAGATTTGCAGAACCAAGAAGCAAGAGTTGTTTCCAGTTTCCACAACTGAGGAAGAGCTGAATGTGCTGTGCCCGCGTCGTTGGCTGTCAAAAGTGTACAGCGGGTCTGATGGGGGATGGACACATGACAAGTCATGTCGTCTACAGTTACCTACCAGGCCCATCCAAATTTAAAATTGAGTAGGCCTCGGGGCAGAGGATTAAGGTTCGAGCGCCTGGTTCCAGCTGCTGAAATTCGCATTGAGGCACACATCCACATGAAAACTGGAGCCCGTATGGACGCCTCTGATATGGGGTACCATGTAGGACGCGCTAGGAAAAACTGCTCTCTATCCACTTCATCGAGTTGCAGCCTTCTCAAGCAGCCGAAACCAGCCACTGGATGGAAGGCACAAGAGGTGAGGCGGAGATGCTGAATCGAGCTTCCACTCCCATTGGATAAAAGTGAGCATGGGAAGTTGTGATACGTTTCGTTGGGTTGTCCCGGCACCAAAAGTATGACTTCTTCGATCCCTGGAGCAACTGCAATGCGAAGCCACCTGTCGAGATAACTAGATTTGAGGGAAGAACCACCATAGTGAAGTTCAAATTTCTTCACTCCAATGCCTGAGTGTTTTTTCATGATGCGGTCAACTCTCTTGGCCAAAACCCTTGCGAGTTTATTGCTTCCATACACATTTCCATCCAGGCCCAGTGTTTCATTGCTGAAGGTGAGGTCGGGACGGCATCTCCAGGAGCTTAGTAATGTGTGAGACACACAGCCAGCTCTGACAGCATCTTGCAGTGGCAGCAGTGCCAATATATCATCCCAGATGCCCTGCAGACACACAAGAATGGGAGAGAAGTTAGCACTGGAATTGCATAGGCTGTGTTACATAGTTAAATAGCACAACCGAATGTGATTGTGATAGGTAAATTAAGCATTACATCCAGAGAATCGTTTTTCCTTGACAGTGTCATTAGTGGCCTTCCAAGAAAAGGTTAACTAGTAGTATTCCCTGAAGAGCAGCGTTACAACTTTACAAGGATGATACAACGTTTCAGTGAGGTGACAATCCTGCTCCCATGGAGTAATGAACTGACTAAGCTGCTCCTCAAAAATAAATTGTATGGAGGACTTTATCCAATCCAATTCCCACCAATCAAAGCAGCGCTAACCGAGAGACGCTTTCTCCTCGCATGAGGGAAAATATTAGGTGCAATGTGTGCAGGCGCCTTCCCATCTAACCAGCTGCTTGTCCATAAAGCAGCAGAGGAGAGGAACCATTACCAACCTCGGTCGAGGTACAGGAAGCAAATAGCTGCATGTCAGTGAGGTTGCAAGGAAGGTCTCTAATGCAAATCCCGTTCGAACCAGAGCCACCGAAATCTCAAGGCTCGGCTCAAGCATTGAAAATCCTTGACACCAAGCCCAGTATGCTTTTCTGGAGCACAAATCATCTTCCCCGTGCCCAAAGGAAATTTCTTGGCAGCTTATCACTCTTCTTGCTCTTGGTTGCCCAGTTATTGGGTGCAAAGATGGTGAGGAAGTAAGTTGTAATGGACATCAAGAACCAGTTGTAATGGACATCAAGACCCAGTTTGCAAGTGCCAGCTTTAATTTCCAGTACGAACCTAAAGCTTATTTCCCTTTCCAAGTCGTAAGCCTAGAAGCAATTTTATCGATCCAAGGTTGGATACCAATTTTCTGACTAACTAAACAAGCTACAGTGGCATAAAAAGTGGCTACAATCTACATGTCTGTGTGTCCATCAGCAGGTTTAGGAGTCTGATGGCTTGCTTGTGAGGAAGCTAGAGTTTAAACTTTCACACTCATAAGTCATAACAACATAGTTCGATCGACCCTAAAATATATTTCCACAACTTGAGTGCAGCTAGATACTCCTAAGTCGCAACGATTTGTGAGATAGAGTAGCCATGGCCATTAGATCATTTGGTTGGCGTACCTGTGGAAGGTCCGGCCCTGGACATCGCCTCGTTTTGCCACCTTGGGGATGACCGATTGAGCTTTTTTTGCCAGAAAGTGAAGCGATTGACATGCCTGGCCATGATTGATATAACATAAGAAATCAAGAAAACGAAAACATAGGCGACGAGATCGAGACGGAGGGGCAAGATCGATCCGGCTTACTACGGGATTGTGTTTTCCGGCGGCGCCGATCCTGCCGCACGGGCAGGAGCCGGTTGAGCGCCAGCATCCCCATGATGGTACCCTTGAAATCCTCTGCTCGCCCGCTCTGTATATTTATCTGACCCGGCAAGCAAAGCAGACCGCCTCCGCGCCGTCTGAATCGACAAGGTTCCAATTCAAGTTTGAGTTTGAGTTGAATTGACGGGAGCAGAAGAAAGTTTTTTTAGGGGTGGGAGCAGAGGAAACTGCATCGACGCCGCCCTCTCTTTGCCTTGTCCTCGAGGCCTGCGTTTACCAGCCCGTGTAGAAAGGCCCATTAGTAATAGGGTTATTCAGACAGTATATGCCACTTTGCCTAAAAAAAGATAGTACTCCCTCCCTTTTTATTTACTCCGCATATTAGGTTTGTCTAAAATCAAACTTTATATACTTTCAACAAGTTTATGGCAAAATATATTAATCCTTCCGTCACATAATGTAAGACGTTTTTCGACTCTGAGTCAAAAAACATCTTATATTATGGAACGGAGGGAGTAACATATATACACCATCATATGTATCATTGTATTCATCGTCGCATATATTTTCATATCGTATAAGTCTGTTATTGTAACTGCATGAGCTAACCAAAAAGATATATGCCACCGCAATCCTTGCCGATTCAAAAATTGTCACGGCAATTTTTATAAAAGCTCTGCAGTGATATTTTTTGAAACTCTATAGTGACATCCAATGGCAATTTTTAAAGCTCCATGGTGTTGTTTTAAAAAATTGAAAATGTGGTGACAATTTTCAAATATGCAAGAATTGTGATGCCATTATTTTGTCCAACTAAGCCTACTAAACAATCGGCGTGTGACAAACTTATATTGGAGTATATTTTATTTCTAAATAGTTGCAATCCACTGCATGATTTTTCTAATCACGGTGCCATGCTACATCAACACCTATTCATGTCAATCATAGGTTAATTTTGCAATAATTTACCCATCCAACCATGCCACATTAGGACATCCATGCCACTCATAAGTTATACTCCTTCCGCCCCGAATTAGTTGTTTTAAATTTGTTTAGATACGGATCTATCTAGACACGTCTTAGTGTTATGTACATCCGAATCTAGACAAATCTAAGACAACTAATTTGGGACGGAGGTAATATTATTTTGTCCAATACCAAATTTTTGTAAGCATGCAGCCATGCCACATCAGCATCTATGCACGAGTGAATTGCAAAAAACCACCACATTTGAAGCTCAAGCAACAGATTGTCACCACATTTGTTGCGCATCCTAAAAATCCACCACTTTTCTTGTAAATTTTCGCAATAAAAACAAATGACCGCTTTGCCGCAGTTAACCCGATTTCTGACAGGGCTGGCCCACCCGTCAGGTGCCACGTCGCACAAACCAGACGGCTCACAGGTTGACGGCCGTTAGGGCACGCGCGTGGTCAAAGCGTTGCCCTCCACTCGCCGCCGCTCCACTCACTCACTCTCACTCTCACTCCCCCCCCCCACTCTGCTCTGTCCTCTGCTGTCGCCGCCAGAGCTCTTCACCGCCGCTGGAGGCACGGTTCCCTCGCCGCCGTTGAAGATGCCGTCGTGGAATGATGGAGAGGAGAGCAGCGAGGAGGAGCTGGTCGGCATGGAGCTGGAGCAAAACTGGGTAAGAAATCTGATCTATTTCGCATCGAGGGTTAGGGTTAGGGTTCAAGTGTTCTTCGTTTTGAGACAATGGTTTGGAGCACTTGCGCTATGTTCTGAGGTTCATTACTGTGCTACAATGCAGGCGGACCCTGACACCACCATAGATGCATCCTTCCGTGGTAGAGCTGCAGATGCAAGCATCACATGTAGACTGCACTTGGCCCCATGCATGAAATATGTTGCATTTGAAGGAAAGGACACTGGGAGGAGGTTCTATGGATGTGTTGTTCCTCAGGTCAGTCAGTAATATCCAACTAGGGTTTGTGTTTGTGGTAGTTAGTCTGCAAGAATAAAATTATGTCAGTAAATTCAGTTAATGAAGCATGGTTTGGACTGTCTGAAGATGCAACAATAAAATTATGTCAGTAAAGTAAGTAAATGAAACATGATTTGGATTGTCTGCAAATGCAAGAATAAAATCATGTCAGTAAATTCAGTTAATGAAACATGATTTATGCCAGTAAAGTAAGTAAATTCAGTTAAATGAAACATGATGCAGCAATTGCAAGATGCAGAAACATAGATGGAAGCATGTATATTAGTTTTATGATACCCAAATTGAAGCATTGACCCTGTTGTTCTGATATTTGTACTGTCTGTCTGTACATGATTTGTACTGTTCTGATATTCAGTTAATGTGGTGGTATCTGAAAGTTTGAAGCTAGCATATTTATGATACTTGATGCAGGATGGTATTGATTGTGGAGTTACTCAGTGGGTTGATGCCCCATGGCCTTCTATTCTGCAAAGATGTTTGGTGAAGATATGGGAGATGTTTCATGAGGAGAACAATGGCAGAATGATTGACCATGAGAAGTATAAGAAAGAGTTGGAGAAGGTGCACAAGGAGTTGGATACACTTTGTGATCAGTACAGTCAGCTGGTTGAGGATGTCACCAAGATGTTTGATTGTGCAGATCAGAATAACAGGGTCATTAGTGATGAAGAGTTCAAGCAGAAGCAGATGGATGTGGACAAGGACATGGAGAAGCTAGCTATCAGCAAGGAGAAGGACAGTGATGGCATTGGCAAGATGAAGAAGATGGAGAAACTAGCTCAGGAGCTCAAGGAGATGAAGTGCATTTATAGATCTCAGGGAAAGATCATTAGGAACACCAGGCAGGAGAGGGATGGCTTCAAGAAAGAGAGGGACTGGCTGATAGAGGAGAAGAAGAGGCTGGAGTTTCTGGTGGGTGATCTTATGAAAGCTGGTCATGGCAACAAGGACAAGCTTGAGAAGATCAAGTCAATCCTTGCTGAGTGAACAATGATGTTTATCAGTTATGTTAAGCTAATATGTGGCCTTGGAACAATATAGCTGGCCTTGGGGTTGTATATTTTGGGAATCCACCTAGTTATGTAATGACTGTAATGATTATCTACAAAACTACCTCCAGTTAAGTTATGTAATGTATGTAATGACTAGCTGCAAAACTACCCCTGTTATTTAAGGTTGTTAGCTCTCTATAGTAAGAGCATAGTAAGAGCTGTATTATTCTGCTTGTTTGGACTAAATGGTCAGTGCTCAAGACCAACTGGGCATGGCCAAATTGGGCAAATGCTTACAGAAGGTAAATTGTTGATCACATAAACCACAAAGAAAATGCCAAAACCACCATTAAGCAGCAAATGCCAAAATCAAACAAGTTCTGAACCATACTAGTTCTCAACCATAATAGTTCTGAACCACAATTGCTCTCAGGCATAATAGTTCTCAAGCTAAATAGTACTAACACAAACAAGTTCTCAAGCTAAATACTGATTACACATAGCAGTTCTCAAGGCAGGCATAGTTTTTGAAACTTAGAAATACTTAAGGCAGGTAGTTCAAAAGACAACAACCAAACTGTGCACTGACTAGTTGCCACTAGCATAAAAGTAACCCCTCATCCTGGTGTTCTGGAACCTCTTCCTTTTGGACCCTACTGTTGCTCCCTCTGTTGTAGTTGCAGCCCTAGGTGCCATGTAGGGCCTTCCACCTCTCCTGCTGGGTGCATTGCTTGAACCTGAAGCTCTTGTGGAAGCCTGGGAAGGAGTAGTAGCAGCAGCTGTTCTTCTTGGCCTTGTAGAAGTAGCAGGCTGGGCAGGACTAATAGCAACAGCAGTTGTTTTTCTTCCCCTTGTAGATGTAGCAGGCTGGGAAGGACCACCAGAAGTTGTTTTTCTTCCCCTAGTTGTTGCAGCAGGTGGTGCACTGGTTGCAGGCTGGGCAGATGCATCAGAACTCCCCCCAGCTTCATGGTAGTGAGTTCTGGTTGTCTAAGAGAGCACACATCATAGCCCAACAATTAGGATGAAGCCATCAAATGATTAAAACAATGAAAACTGTTGAGGGCAATAGGTGCATATTCCATACCTTGTGCTTGTCCTTTCTTGCCTGAAGATGAGGCTTCAGGGGCTGAGGGCAATAGGTGTACCTATGTTTCTGCATCTTGCAGTTGCTGTAGGTGATAGTTGCCATCCTTGATGTATCCTTCCTTGTTGGGACCTCAAATTGCCCCTTCCTCCTAGTTGTTTGCTTCCTGCCCTTCTTCTCTTTGAACACTGGTGGATCTATGTCAGCAGTTGGTGTCTTAGGCCAACAGTCAGGCCCTGGTACAGGATAGATGATGTGCTTGTATGTTTCCTTATACAATGGTTTTTTGAAGAACTCATGCACATAGTCTTCTGGCTGTCCCTTCACTCTTGTAATGGCAGAAACTGCATGGTTACATGGCCAACCACATAGATCCCACTTCTTGCAGTCACAGGTCCACTTATCAAGGTTCACATAGTAGGTAGACTCCCCACTAGTGACTTGCCAAATACCAGGACCTGCCATGCCATAGTCCCCAGGGAAACAAGCTGAATCATCTGATGGAATGAAATCAGGAATTACCTCAATGTCAGCTTCATGGTGTGATCTTGTAGTGGGGCCTGCTTTGCCTACTTTCTTAAATGTTTGAGGAAGTGGTGTCTCAGGTTCTGTGTCTGAGTCCTCTGCCTCTGGACACATCTCTTCCACTTCTGTGTCTCCTTCAAAGTGATGCATAGGATCCTCTCTCTGTTTCCTTTTCTGCTTCAACTTCTCAATGATTTCATCTTCCTCCTCATTACCTATGTCATGCTCTTCCTCTTTCTCCTCACACCAGTTCAAATCAACAAACACTTCATCATCAGAGGGGCTAACATCTTCATGTAATTTCTCTTTGCCCTTTGCTTTTCTCAAAGTCATGCTCTGTTGTGTATTAATGTAAGCAGCCTCTTCACCTGGCTCTACAACAGCAATAGGAACAGCATACAACTCCTCAACTGTGTCTTCAACAGAAATAGGGAACAATACTCCTGCCTCGTCTATAGAAATAATGTTGGAATCCCCCACATTATTTATAGGTACTTGTTCCTCCATAATATTTTCCCAGTTAAACTCATTAGGCTCATTAGCCTTAATTACAGTTATGTTGAGCACCTTCTTCTCAGCATAATGGTCTAGCATCTCCTCCACACTCTCTTCACTGTCAATAACATGCATCCCTGCTGCCCCCTTTCCCTCTTCTTTCATATAGAACATGTAGTCAGCTTCAGTATATCCCTCTTCAGTCTCTAGCAGTGCTAACATGTTGATATAAGTGATTTCTGACAGAGAAATGGTCCTTTCCAAGTTGTCTTTTCCTTGAAAATGGTACCTTATTTCCCATATCTCATCGTCCAAACTACACAAAATGTAGGAGAATTAGTGCTTGATTGATTGATTCAGTTCGACATAATTTACAGGACAACAATTAAGTGTAACTAACAAGGAGTAAACAAAGCATTCATGCATAAATCCATAAACCCAGAGCTATAATTCCTACTGTAACATGTTATACAGAGAATATATTAACTATATCAGCCCTAAAATGAAACGGCCCTAAAATAATCTTCAGTAATCCAGTAAACAAAGCCCTAAAATGAAACGGCCCTAAAATCTAACAGCCCATTAACAAACACAAAGATGCACTATTTGTAGCCCTAAAATCTCAATCCAGTGAATGCAGTTACATGGAAGAGAGGGTGGAGGGGGGTGGACGAGGAAGAAATCTTACCACACGCCGCCGAACCCTGAAGCCCACTGATGGCCTTCTCCAACGCCGGAAGCCCTGATCTTTTGTGCTAGGGCCGCCGCCGCACGATGCTCAAGGTCCCACTCTGGCGGCGAAGGGGGTGAAGGGGATCTCTCCGGTGAAGGAGCTCGCTGCCTCGGCAAACTACTGCTGCCGAGCCAGTTGTCTACCTCCGAGAACCCATCACCATCGCCTCCAGTCCCTCCGCCTCCTGCTGACTCGCCGCCGCCGCCGCTAGGTTTAGCCGCCGCCGTCATCGCAGGACAGAGAGAGAGACGGGGGAGAAAGAGGGGAGAATGGGCCAAGCAGACTGAGAGGGCAACGCTTTGACCACGCGTGTGCCCTAACGGCCGTCAAACCGTGCGCCGTCTGGTTTGTGCGACGTGGCACCTGACGGGTGGGCCAGCCCTGTCAGAAATCGGGTTAACTGCGGCAAAGCGGTCATTTGTTTTTATTGCGAAAATTTACAAGAAAAGTGGTGGATTTTTGGGACGCGCAACAAATGTGGTGGCAATCTGTTGCTTGAGCTTCAAATGTGGTGGTTTTTTGCAATTCACTCTCTATGCACCCATGCAACCATGCCATAATAATAATCCATGCATGTCACTTATTATTTTTGAATTGATTTTGTACTCCTACTTATATGGGATTATACACTATGAGATTACAATGTAGGAGTACATTGATGTGTTTGACGAGTTAGATGTCAACTCGTTGAGTTCTTGGGTGGACGGTCGGGATGTGGGATGTCCAAATAGGATCTACTAATATGCAAATCTGCTAGTCTATGGCTTTTTAAGATGTTGAATGTGTCCTTTGTCTTGGACAGCTGCCCTTGTAGGGATATGGGTCAATGATCTCCATCCTTTCACCTTCATCTTCTTGCCTTGCATGTCGTGGACTTCACTTTTGTAGTCGCACAACTCCCCTCAAGGAAACCGGCCGGAGTGGCATGCCTAAGGGCTTGTTCGGTTAATCCTCTCCCCAAGAGGATTGAAGGGGATTGGCAAGGATTGGTTTGTATTTTAACTTACAAGAGGTTTAAATTCCCCTCAAACCTCTTCAATCCACTCGGATTCGCACGCAACCGAACAAGGCCTAAGGGAGTTGTTCGCCCAAGTATGAGCCCTAGATGCTGATGTAGCATGGCACCGTGATTAGAAAAATATGGTATGTGTAGCACGGGAATAGTGAAACCACCTCCCGTCGACAAGTCCCCCGGTCAGTATTCATACTAAGCTGAATCAAAACATTTACTTTCATTTATAATCTGCCCATCTCTTCCAATTTGGATAGTATTGATGTTGCTATGGGAAGATCAGTTGAGGGGGTAGGTGTGTCGGTGAGGGCTCTCTAGCATGTAGAAATGGACTGTTTAAAGGTGTGTCGGTGATGTTGCTATGGTTTTTTTCCTTATATTTTTCTTCATTTTTTTCTTCTGTTCCATTCTCCATTCTATTTATTTTATTATATTTTCTTCAGTTTTATTTGTTTCTTTTTTTTCTTGGGTTTTCTTCATTTCTACATGGGTTTTCATGGTTTTCTTTGAGTTTTCCCATTTTGAGGTCTTCCTTTCTTCCGTTTCTTCGGTTTTCACCGCTTTTGTTTGGGGTTTTTTCTTCAACACATGTTTATATTTTCATGCACATTTGTATATTTTACATATACATCAAGAACATTTGTTTATACATGTTTAACATTTTTTAAATACATTAACAATTTTCAAGATTTATGTTTGATGACTACTTTTTTCTACACGTTGTATATTTTCTGTATATATCAAGAACAAAAAAATATACGTGTTTACATTTTTTATACATGATTAACATTTTTGAAAATTTATGTTTTTATGTTCAGTTTTTTAATACATAAAGGACAAAAGGACATACCCAGTGCATAGAAGCTCCCACACAAGGTGGGGCCTAGAGAGGGATTACAAGAACCTAGTCTTACCCGTGTGAAGTGCAATGCAGAAAGGCTGGTTCGAACCGAGGACCTCTTGGCACAGGTGGAGAGGACTTCACCACAATGCTAGGCCTGCCCTTAAATTTATTCAAAAAAATTATATACATCAAGAACATTTTTTGTACACATTTAACATATTTGAAATAAATGATTAACAATTTTTTTCTTTGATGACTAGTTTTTCATACATATTGTACATTTTTTGTATATACCAGGAACATTTTTATACATATTAACATTTCTTATAATATATGATTAAGATGTTTTGATACGTGATCAATTATGTTTTTATGTTCATTTTTGTAATACATGTTCTACATTTTTGGTATACATAAGGAACATTTTTATACACATTTAGTATTTTTTTAAATAGATGATTAACATTTTTCTAAAATGCTTTATTAAATTTTTTTGATACATGATCAACTTTGTTCATAAACATTGTATTTGTTTTGTATACATGTTTTCTATACGTGAGAAACATTTTTACTATACACATTTAACATTTTACAAATGCTATGTTAGCATTTTTCAAATGTTTTATCTAGATTGTTTTTTGTAATACATTTTCCGAATATTTGGAAGTATAATCAGAAGTGGAAAAAAAGTAAAAAAAGAGGCAGAAAAACAAAACAAAAGGTTGTGGCGTCCCGCGCGTTTGGGCCTGCACATCTCACGCCTCCATTCACGCGATCCTTCCCTCGGTCTTGCGTGAAGCGAGGTATAGCAGCACCCCAAGAGATAAAACCTTGATGTGGCGCCCACAACACATCCACGGCTGCCATGGCTGTGGATGGCCTCCACGTCCTCCCACAGCACTATAAAGATGTCTCCCATGTTGCCCTAGGTCCCCTCCTCCCTTTCTCCTCTCTCTCCGCTCACTTCGGCGGCGTGTAGCTGATGCACGCGAGCTCGCACGCTAGCACAGTCGTCGACGCCGTTCATCGCAACTGTGTCCAGGAGCTCTCCCGCGTGAGGAATCGGGCTGAGAATCCCGAAGCGTGACGCCCTCGACCTCTCTTCCTCGCCATGGTCGCTGTCATCAACCATCAATCATGTCGTCAAACAATCTTTACAATATGATTAGTTAGTTAGCGTAAAATGTCTCCTTAATATACTTGTACAACTACAGTTGCTTAACACGGATGGAAAGCGCTACCGTGATTCTGGTTGCCACAACTCGAACGAACACGGGTACATCCAAGGGAAGTGAGGCGTGACGAGCACACATTTATGCCTAGCAAATATAACAAGGACATAGGACCGGAAGGTGCTAGTAAATTAAGGGCATATGCAAGAAAAGAGGTTGAAATGGCACGGTGAGAACTTGATCTAGTTTATGAGAAAGGAGAACTCTAAGAGACTGAGCATGCAAATCAGGAGACAAGGCGCGCCTGGCATGCCTTGTGCACGACAAGGATCCGCTTTCATGTCTGAGAGGCTTCAATGAACATGTGTCTTTCGAGTTTTCTACTGGAATAGGTATCCTCGTAGCCA
The DNA here is from genome assembly GCF_002162155.2 of Triticum dicoccoides. Taxonomy (NCBI): domain Eukaryota; kingdom Viridiplantae; phylum Streptophyta; class Magnoliopsida; order Poales; family Poaceae; genus Triticum; species Triticum dicoccoides. The sequence continues at coordinate 615,070,692 of NC_041381.1, forward strand.
GCACTTCACCGAAACCTTCCACACCCATGCTTACACGTTGCATCCCTTTATCCCTCAGTGGTTCGACTCGCGCTTGTCGCATTGTTCTTCTTCTCTTGCCCTATCGATCCAACGCTGCTTAGAAGCTTTATATGTAGCCACTCACACTGTAGCAATTAATGCAATCCAACATAAGTTGGCAAGGAGGTTGATGCACATTTCGAACTAAAAAAAATATCAAATGAGTTTGTGGGCCATGTATCACCCGTGGAAACCTACTCAAGTCAAGTATAGTACATCATCACTATCTTTCTCTCCTCGCTGGCAGTGGCAACTACGCTCATCAAAGTGAACACATAACAATGGTCATATATCAAATGTACGCTCAATAGTAAATGCCTATGATTTGATATGTTTTGGATATCCTTGGTTGCGTTCACTTGAGATGTCTTACCTATTGCATTACTATTTTGCTTTCATTTATGTCAAAAGTACAAACCTGAGACCATCAATCTGAATATCCTTACCTAGCACTTCCTCTTTGGGGAAGGTTCCACTAATTGATGATGAAAAAACATCCCAAAAGCCGAGAACAGTCATTAGATCTCCATTTCAAAATATAATGCATATATACATCTTTAAAATGTGAGATTCGTTCTCCAGTGAATTGAACATAGAGGCAACAGTTCTACAATACTACATCTGGTTGCATTTGATCTAGATGCATGTCAGCACTATGTTTAGGCTGGTCGTAATGGTAATATCATAACTAGTATCATGCATGCCAACTAGGCAATTTTGATGAGGTGTCATAGCATTAAATGAAGAAAGAGAGGGTGGAGTATCATATCATGATACCGTATCATAATAAATGATATGCTACTTTGTGTCATGCATGACAATAAATAGAGTACTACATGATACTAAAATATGATACTATGCATTACAGAGCTAGTATCATAAACTAGTATCATATGCATGATACTAGTATATGATACTCCCCATTACAACCAGCCTTATATGCCAAACCATTTCCTTCAATGCCCAGCTTCTCAAAAACCTGAGACCAAGTAGTACAACACGGATACCACAAACATAGAATGCTATAAGCTGAGAATTCTGTTCTAAAAAAAACTGGCTATACTAAAGTAGTCTGCTCTTGGAGCTAAGAGCCTAGGCTACCAATGTAGGTTTGAATTGCCCCACACAAAAAATGTTGGTTTGAACTGGATGTCGTTTGCTTGTCTCACATGGAAACAGAATTATGTGCAGAAACCCTTGTGTTCTCTTCATTTCATAGCTCAAACCGTAGCCTCAAATACAAACACATTTAGAACAAAAATTCAGCTGGGTGTGCCAAGCTACCTTATGTCCAAAATTTAACGTGTTACATGCATCTTCGAGAGTGCCCAGGGGTGAGAGGAAAAGAACACTCGGATTAGTCCTAAGAGATCATGCTCCAGTTCAATGAAGTTCACTACAAATTCCACACTTTGTAGTTGTTCCAATTGTAGGTACGTACATGTGAGGATCAAACTACTATCCCTCTCGATTCTCCACTGATTCATCAATTACAAGCATGAATTACAGAGCATTATCAGGAAGAAGGGGATCAGAGGAAGGAGACGATGAACAAGAGCTATCCTAGCGAGAGAGAGAGAGAGAGAGAGAGAGAGTCTCGGCCGAAGCCGCCGGTCCGTTCCGGTCCAAGCCAAGTTGCTCGTGGAGGCCTTCCCCTGTATATGTAGTGCGTCTCCTTCGTGGGCTGGGTAGTGCCTGAGGCCTAGCGAGGCCCAGGTCACTGACAATCCCTACCCCATAAGATTCGACTTGCCCTCAAGTCGATGTTGTAAAGTGCCATCGGGATCCCATGGAACTCGCAAAACATCTAGAACTCAGTCTTCAGCCTGGTCCACAAACTGACATTGTGTCGAACCTCCCGGATCCCATGTCACGTGAAGAGTGGTAATACCAAGCCCGGGGCAGACATCATGTGTGCTTGCAAGATTTTCATGTCGCCAAACTGAAACAAAGCAATCACATGGGTCCAATTGCAGCTGTACCATTTGGATGATGCACTGATACAGCTTCTCCTCGGAATTGAACCGGGCATCACAATCAGCTGCAGTAACATGTAAGAACCCATTGGCTGTGGCAACACCGAGCGATCTGATAACAACACAATTAGCTAGCAAGGCTGCTTGAAATTCAGCATACTCCAGTGCAAACAATATCCTAGACGACAGGGGTAGATCATTAATGAGCAGCAACAATCTTTGCCTTTTCTCAATTTTGTTCCATAATCACATATGCTTCGCCTCGAGATGTTGCCATTGCCAATAACAGAACATGCATAGCAAAGTGACCAAGCAATTTTCCACTGAACGCGTGCTGAATCTGATAATGCATCACTAAAAGATAAGCAATCTTCCATTGCCGCAGCTCAAACCCATATAGCATAAGAGCGGTATCAGGCCAGTAGATGGGCACAACAAAACTGACAAGGAATTCCTCAGATAATGTAGTGTAGTTCAACAATTCTTGCAGTCGTTGGATGCGCCAAGATAATAATCTAATTAAGTGTCTTGGAATTCCAAGCTTCTCAAAGTAGTTAGCACCGAAAGACAAGTTGCTGCGCGAAGGATCAAGTCCAGAAGAATTAACTCTTTGGGAACCCAAGTGAAGTAGATAGGTTCAGTCATGTTACCATTGACAGTAGTGGCACTGACTGAAAAATGAACTGGCCATGAAATTTTCCAATGGATTCCAAGAGCTTCATCAAGCATTGGCAGTAGTGGCACTGACTGCGACCTTGGTGATGCGATCAAACATTCAGGAATATTGCTTAAAACTGCTGAAGTAATGTGAAGGACCATAAATAATTTGCTCAACTCCAGATCACCCAATAAACACAACCTTCAAGAGGGCCAAGGCTTGAGTTTGACCATGACGACCATAACATTCTGAAACTTCCCATCCTGCAGAAACATAGAACTAGACCAAGAAACCTTGCGCTCGTGAACAATAGTTGCATGTTGACCATGGTCCCATGGTGATGCCAAGTATCCAATAGACTGAAATTGATGTAGTGTGGTAACCTTGCTCGACAGTGGTGAACCGCTACTAGCAATATCAGTGATGATGTACAGTTGTGTGCTATTGTCATGCAGGCAACCATCAGGATTCAGCAGACAACTCGCTGAAACAACACTTCATCTGAGATTCATGCCACACTTCCTTCTGCTTCGAGACTGCTGGTGCTGTCTTGTGACTAAAGGTGCGAGTAGCAAGCCTCGTCTCGATTATTTGCGGAGTAGAATCTGACTCAACTGGATCAGAAAATGGTACTATATTGGCAACACAAAATGCAAGAACCGAGCACCATGTACTGAATACAACAACTGCCAAACCACCAGCTGAATCGAATAAGAAGCTGACAGCAGTCCTCCTTGATCCAACACAAGAGAATTCCCAAACGAATGACCATGCAATCTGTAGCCTATTATGGACCGAAAGTTGCTGGTGACAAATGGCACGGATACCTTGATCGCAAATAGTTGCAACCGAATCAACTGCGTGCTGTCCTGGATCCCATGATAATGTTAATAGCCCATAACCTGGAACACACTGAAACAGGAACCTGATTGTGAGCAGGGATACTGAGTTCATCTCCTTCATGGCTGCCAACAATTCCTCACGGCTTTTCTTCAATTCAGTTTTGAACTCGGCGAGCTACACGTCCTGCTACAACTGGTGATGTGAGCTGACTAAATACCTGAGACAAGCCACACTAGTCTCGCCGTTCAGGCCTTCTGTCGAACACTTGGTAGGCGACAATGCTTGGGTGGTTGTGACCTTTGTGAGATTGGAGACGAACGGGTTATATCCATCAGAGCCATGGAATTGACTGTTAATGTATATATGGCATATGATCGTATGTGTATCATATCCTGATCGTATAGCGTTTGTAGTGATTCTAGGATCCTGTAGATTGATCCCATAGAGATTTACCTTGTTGTACAAGTTGTAATGCTAACCATATATTAAATGGAATGCCAAGAGGCAATACACGGCAAAACATATTCCATCTCTTCCAACTTGGTAACCAGAGCCTGATCCCATCTTCTCGCCATGGCCGACACCATCGCCGGCGCGCTCGTCACCACCACCGCCGGCCCGATCGTCTCCGGTCCAACCGCTTCCATGCCGTCGCTCGCCGACCTCATCACCGTCCGGCTCACCTGTGTCAATTTTTTGCTTTGGAAGGCACAGGTTATCCAAACCTCACCGGCGCCGGCCTCTTCGGCTATCTCGACGGGTCTGTCCCCGCGCCACCGAAGATGATCATCGTGGGCACCGGCGATGCCGCCCACTCGGCGCCCAGCCCCGAGTACGAGCCCTGGCAGAGGACCGACCAGGCCGTGCTCGGCGCGCTCTTGTTCTCCATGACGGAGGAGGTGCTCGCCCAGATGACGCGAGCAACTTCCGCGGCGACCGTCTGGTCCGCCCTCGGCGCCATGTTCGCCGCCCAGAACCGGGCCAGTGTGCGCCAACTTCGCACGCAGCTGTCGCAGACGAAGAAGAACGACATGTCCGCGGCAGAGTTCTTCCACACGATGACTGGCTATGCGGGCGCGCTGGCCACCGTCGGCGAGGTACTGTCCGATGACGAGATCATTGGGCACATCATCGGGGGGCTGGGACAGGAGTATGACCCGCTCATGACAGCGCTCTATGTCTTCACCGGCCAAGTGAGCCTCTCCAATTTCTATTCTTACCTTCTCAGTTTTGAAGCCTGTCGTGGATTTGTCACGGCAGATGTCGTAGCGAAAGGACTTAGTCGTGGAGCCATCGCTACGAGTTTACTTGAAGGGGTTAAAGCGGACACAAGGACACGAGGATTTTATACTAGTTCGGCCCCTTCGATGAAGGTAAAAGCCTACGTCTAGTTGTGATGGAATTGATATGATCTCGATGGCTAGGGAGCAAAACAAGCTTCGCCTAGGCTCGAGTTGTGGTTGTCTGTCCTGAACCGCCACCGGGTCGTCCCCTTATATACACGGGTGACGCCCGCCGGTCCATAGAGTCCTAACCGGTTCATACTCGTATTCCGGTTGGTATCTCTCTATTCCTTACTTACAATACAAGCCATACATCAGGCCGGTTCACGGCTACATGTTCTAACCGACTACAGACCTTGGGCCTTCATCTGTTTATGCCACTAAGGAAGTTAACCCGGCCCAAGTAGGCCGGTTTATGCCTAGTGGTAATATCCCCAACATTAGGCCCCAGATTGATTTGAACTGATTCATGTCAATCCTTCACACCATCTTGCGTCTTGGATATCTTCTGTTAATTGGCAAATCTCCATGTCGTCATCATTTTTGGTTGCTGTAAATCGGCATGACGTCATCAGTTTTGGTTACTGTAAACCGGCATGACGTCATTGTGAAATTCCTAACGCCCTCTTAATGACAGCTCCTGGATTCGCGCGTTTGACCTAGCTCGGTTGCCTTATAAATAAGATCGAAGGGTCATTTCCTTTTTCTTCCCTTCGTCCCTTTTTTCTTCTTCTTCCTCACGTCGCCGGCTTTGGAGCTCTACCACCACCGTCGACCTCTGCCTCGTCTCGGGCCGCTGCATCAACCTGAACGTACCAGAGTGTTGCGGCGTCTTTCCGCATCTTCTCCGTTCCCGGTAAGTTCTCTCTCCTTCTTAACCTAGATCTGTTCTTAGGGTTCCATGTTCTTGCTATGTTCATTGCGCGTTCATGGCTGTTCTCTGACCTTCAATGCATCTGTGAACTCTTGCTGTGCTTAATAGCGATCCCTTTAGTATCCGCTTGCTATTTCTCATCCAAGCTCATAAATCTCCCGCACATATCTGCTCAATGGTTCACTTCTGTTTCCGCCTTAATTTTCGAAATATTTCCTGTTTTTGTGAGCTTGCTGTAGATCCGCGGCTGTAACACGATTTTGTGAAATTTGTTTCTGCATAACTAGTTATCCATAGTTTCAATTGCTTCCGATGCTTAGGCCAGGCGGTTTAACTTCACCATAGAGAAAAAATTGCTAAACTGGTATATATGTCATTAGTCCCCTGGTTGAACCGCCAGAATCCATCTGATGCCGCGTTGTAGAAGACCGGTTTACGGGTACTGCCTCCGGTTTACCGTAACTAGATCAACACCTTTTTATCCGGCATGTCCTTGAGCCGGATCACTTATTTCTTGTAGATCTCGTCATGGCCAAACAAGTGTACGAGTGCAACTGGGTTCCCTCCCGTGTCACAGAATCACAGCTGAACGATCTAGTCCTGATCGGCGCTTTGGATAGCAAAGATACGATTCACTGGAGGGTTCCTGGAGATGAATGTCCTCCTACGCCCCAGGAAGGAGAGGTCGTGGTTTTCGCAGATCATATGGCCCGGGGCTTCAAACCGCCCGGCTCTAAATTTTACCGGGATGTGTTAGCCAACTTTCAACTCCGTCCACAGGATATTGGCCCCAACTCCGTCACCAATCTATGTCACTTTCAAGTACTTTCTGAGGCATACCTTCAAGAGGAGCCTTCAGTCGAGTTATTTAGAGATCTCTTTCATCTGAACCGCCGTACTGAATTCACTGACGGCCCTAATACCGAACTGGGCGGTATGGCCATTCAGAAAAGGAAAGAAATCACCTATCCCCATGTCAAACTCCATACTCACCCCAAGGAATGGAACGCAACTTGGTTTTATTGCAAGCATACATCTCCTGACAATGAAAATCCCTTGCTGGCTTCCGTCCGGAACGGCTCAGCAACACTCACCCCTTTCCACAAAGGCTAAGCGCCAAGGAGAGAATTAAATATGCTCCTCAACTGTCCAAGCTCCGGGCCTTCATGGCCAATGGTTTAACAAGAATAGACCTTGCACGCTGCTGGATATCATGGAGCATTTTGCCTCTAAGCCGGCGCCCAAATTTGATGTGTGAGTATACTGATAGTGTCGATGACCCACTCCGACACACTAAAATCCAACTCCCTGATGACGAAGTCACAGAATCTATAAAAAAGATGCTGAATGAACCGGAGCACCTCTGTGCTCAAACCGGTCTGCTTCCTTACTGCACCACCAACAAACCACCAGCGGTAATATTTTAATTGCTCTATTGTTGAACCGGTTTACTATTTTATATGTTCAACGTTTAATTACTGCTGATCCAGGGTGATAATCCATTTTGGAGTAAGAAACTTCCTCAAGACAAAATGGAGAAGGCAGGACGGCCAACCCGGCCCAAGACCAAGGTTATCAAGAAACCAGCTCATAAGAGAAAAACCACCGCTTCATCTGACCCAGCCATTGATGATGATGTGGGTAATCCGGATCTTGAGGTAGAACTTGATTCACTTGGCTTGCTTTTTACACGCCTTATTGATGATAATGCTTGTCAGGATGACGCTGAAGCCAGCAATGCGGGTTTCGTTGAGGTAACCATTCTCTCTTCCGATTCAGAAATCCTGCCTTTGCCAAAATTTCGCCGGGCAAAACCGGAAAATTAAATTTTCTCATCCTCTTGCTTATCTGGATTCCCAATTTCTTATGAAGACCCAGCAACACGAAGCTCGCCGCACAACCCGGCACATTGGCCAGGTAGTTACCTCTGCCAGTTTACCAAACAGTCTGGTTCGAAAACGCCGCTCCGAGGTCTCCGACCTTTTTATTGATTTAAATCGTAAAGCGGGTTTCTTCCGTCAACCTCTTAATCCATCCGACTCCGATTATCAGGTCACTTCTCATTCATCATCTGGTGAATCGTCGGCCACCCAGCTACCACCTTTGAAAACAGTTGCTGGGTAAGTTAAACCGAACATATGCTTCCAGTATACTGCGCAATGGCTTACACTTTTCCTTGACTTTTTATTTTTCTTTCAGGGCTAAACCGAAACCAAGCAAGAAGGCCCGCCTGGATAGAGCGGCTGAAGAAGATGTGGCCCCAGAACATGACCAAGCACCTGATCATGAAGTGTTTACTTGTGAAGATATCCCCAATGATCCTCCTCTACAAGACGACGTTATCCCTGAAGAAGGTCTTATTCATATTCCAGCCTCTGCTGATCCGCCTGCCAGCTCTGTCCAGATTGAGAAATCCCACACTCCTGCTGACAAACCGGCCGCGCCAACCCAAACCGGCGAGTCAAAAGATGATGATGTTGTGATTACCGGCATAGGCCGCTCTGAACCTGGGAATCCTGCCACCCTTACCAGGCATACCACCAAAGAGGATTCTTCCCCTTTGAACAAAGGAAAATGGGATGTTGAATTAGAGACATACGCCACTCTGAATGCTCAAGATCTTCACTCTGGCTATTTAAACCGGCTTTACACTAGCCGTGACTGTGAAGCTGGCCTGGTCAAAATGATGAGGGATAAATTTGAGGTAAATTCCTTCTTTCCTTTCTGCCATTGCATTCATCCTTGTATCCCCCAAGGGCCGGTTTGTGACCTTGGTCAAACCGGGACTTGATCCTGAACATTTTTGAAATCCGTCGGCATAACCCTCGAGGGCCGGTCTAACTTAACATAAGTAAACCGGGGCTCAAAAATAAAAAGCTGTCCTTAGAACATAACTTGATCAAATAGCCATTAGCCCCCAAGTGCCAAGTTGAATACTTGTATTGAGCTTGGGACTTTGTAATCTAGCAATATACAAAAAAAATTGAAGGTGCATTAGCCCCCAAGTATCAGGCATATAACTTTGTTATGTGGTTGATACTTCCATTTCTTGGATCGCCTGTGCAAAGCTTAAAATGCCATCTGTATGCAGGCTGAAGTGAAAATCAAGGAGGACCAGATTGCCAATTTGCAGGAGGCCCTAAAGACCCAGCAGGCTGAAACAGATAAGGCCAAGCAAGAATTAACCAACGCTTTGAGCACTGCTGAACGGCTGAAAGAAGGCTTCAAGAAAGAGCGGGCTGACTGGGCCACTGAGAAGGCCGGTTTAACCAAAAGAACGGAAAATGCTGAAGCGGCCCTTAAACCGGTGGTGGATGAACTGACGGCCGTACAGCGGCAAATACACTCCATGACTGCTGCAATCTTTGGTAAGCTCCTTGTAATTTCTATGATAAATTTGAACCTGCTGTATCGTAAATCCGGTTTGAGACCATTCCAATCTTGTTGTAGGCACACGCATTGGGCATTTAGGAAATGATGTGCGGAAGAAATTGAAAGCTGCCTACACCTTGGTGGAACAATTGTATACCGGAGCCCAACGGATCATCACCACAGCTTCTCACAATAACCCGGCACCCTCTTTAATCCAGGACACTCTTAACAAGTTGTCAATGCTTCCAGCCCGGATTGAGGAGCTGAAAAAATCCGCTGCCCGAACCGGAGCTATCAATGCCTTAATCCGGGCAAAGGCATGGGTGCCCGACTTTGATCCTATGGAAGCAGCTCAAGGCTATCCCAGTCTGAAAGAAGATGACTCTGAATTCAACGAAGAAGATTTAAGGTCCATAAACCGTGCAGTGCGCCCTCTGGCTTGCCAGCTAGCTGAAGAGGCAGATTTGACGCATTATCAAGCGCAATAAAATAATCAAAACAAACGAATGCCTGCCCCAACTGTTGAAGCGGAGAATCTGATTCCTCCAATCCGTAAGCACACTTACGCCCCTGATATTGAACCGTCTTTCCTGATCCATGAAGAGGCTGTTTTCCAAGCTTTAATGGGAATCGACTGGACCACTGTTGATTTCCAGCCAATGGGTAGAGACGAGGAAGCTGAAGCGGCGGAGGATGAGGAGCAGGCTTGAACCGGAAGCCGGTTTGAAGAGCTATTTGCAACATCCTTCCACAAAACAATGATTTTGTTTGAGCACCATGCCGACTTGTAATAGGATAGTTAAAACTTCTACCTGGAATATGCCTTCGTGCATAAGTACTGAAGCTTTTGCTTGAAAAACTTTAATTCATATTTCCTGCCACGTTTGAGCATAAAGCTGGCTTTAGCCAAGCCTGAAGCGGTGTTTTATAAACCATTACCGTCAAAAAGGGAGAAAGTAGCTCCCATACAAACCGTACTGACTCAATACGAGCCCCTTGGTTACTCCATGATGTTAACAAGGAAAAGGTAAACCAGGCAGACTCCTCCAGATTTAAAGGGGGATCAAAAATCATTGGATGAACCGGAGAAAAATATGCTTGTTGATATAAAAGAAATCCAACAAAAACAAAGAACGAACAAACCATGAAAACAACATGGAAGCAAAGGCAATGATAAAAACCATTTGCAAAAATATGCTATACTGAGCTGTTCAGATGGTATTACCATGGTCGGACAGGATCAAGGCCCCCAATAGGAGTGACAATGATTGAAGTCAGCCAGGTCCCCAAATGACTCGTGGCATATATGCCAGATCAAGAGGCGTGACAATGGTTCGGGTTCGACCATGCCCCCGAGTGATTTTGTGGCCTTAGGCCGACCAAGAGGCGTGACTGGTTCAGACTTGACCATGTCCCCAAATGATCTGGTGGCTGTCGCCTATCAAAGGGTGTTCGTTGGTTCGGACACGACCAAGGCCCCCAGTGATATATAAAAAACAAATGTCAAGGGGTAAACCGGAGGCTGCTTTAAACAAAACCACTCCGTGTAACCTCGCATGATGAGAAAGACAGAGACCCCGCTTTAGCTGAGGCTCCGGTTTGATATATCAAAGATAATATATACATTGTCATGATATGTACATAGATAGAGCCGATGGCTCAAGTATAGTAAGCCCGAAGATGAACTATATTCCACGGCCTGTTGGTCTCCTCCTCTGATGTACGTGAGTCTTGATGCCCTCGAATATCAATCAGATAGTACGACCCGTTGTGCAAATTTTTGCTGACCACGAAAGGTCCCTCCCAAGGTGGGGATAACTTGTGCATATCCGTTTGATCTTGGATGAGTCGAAGCACCAAATCTCCTTCTTGAAAAGTTCTGGTTCTAACCCGACGACTGTGATAGCGACGAAGATCTTGCTGGTAAATCGCCGAACGGGCAGCCGCTATATCACGCTCCTCGTCCAATAGGTCCAAAGCGTCTTGCCGTGCTGTCTCATTGTCTGCTTCAACATAGGCTGCCACACGAGGCGAATCGTGCCGGATGTCACTAGGGAGAACTGCCTCTGCTCCATAGACCATGAAAAATGGCGTGTATCCTGTGGACCGGTTTGGCGTAGTATTGATACTCCATAACACAGATGGTAGCTCTTCAACCCAACATCCTGGTGTTCTTTGCAACGGGACCAAAAGCCGGGGTTTGATGCCTCGCAAGATTTCCTGATTAGCTCGTTCTGCCTGTCCATTGAACTGGGGGTGTGCCACTGACGACACGTCAAGTCAGATGTGCTCACGTTCACAGAACTCCTTCATAGCACCCTTGGATAAATTGGTACCATTGTCAGTAATGATACTGTGTGGAAAACCAAACCGGAAAATCACCTTCTTGATGAACTGCACCGCTGTTGCTGCATCACACTTGCTGACAGGCTCCGCTTCAACCCACTTGGTAAATTTGTCAACTGCCACCAAGAGGTGGGTTTTCTTATCCTTGGATCTTTTAAAAGGCACAACCATATCCAGCCCCCAAGTTGCAAACGGCCATGTTATTGGGATCATCCTCAATTCTTGAGCCGGCACATGAGCACGCCTTGAAAATTTCTGACATCCATCACACCATTTAACCAAGTCCTCCGCATCAGCATGCGCTGTCAACCAGTAGAACCCGTGACGAAACGGCTTTGCCACCAGAGACTTTGAACCGGCATGGTGCCCACAATCCCCTTCATGGATTTCTCTTAAGATTTCACAGCCTTCCTCAGGAGAAACACAACGTTGAAATGCCCCTGATACACTGCAATGATGTAATTCACCATTGACAATCGTCATAGACTTGGATCGCCGGACTATCTGCCTGGCTAGAATCTCATCCTCTGGTAACTCCCCCCGGTTCATGTACGCAAGATAAGGAACTGTCCAATCCGGAATAACATGCAGGGCTGCCACCAATTGAGCCTCCGGATCAGGGATAGCCAAATCCACCTCACCTGGGAGCTTGACTGACGGGTTGTGCAACACGTCCAAAAAGACGTTAGGCGGGACCGGTTTACGCTGAGAGCCCAACCGGCTTAAAGCATCCGCCGCTTAATTCTTCCGAAGGTCCACATGATCCACTTGATAACCCTTGAAACAACCTGCAATATTATCCACTTCCCGACGATATGCAGCCATGAGCGGGTCCTTAGAATCCCAAGTGCCAGACACCTGTTGAGCCACTAGGTCCGAGTCACCAAAGCACTTAACCCGGCTTAAATTCATCTCTTTAGCCATCCGGAGACCATGGAGCAAGGCTTCGTACTCAGCTGCATTATTAGTACAAGGGAACATTAAGCGGAGAACATAGCAAAACTTATCACCTCGTGGGGAAGTTAATACGACCCCAGCCCCCGAGCCTTCCAATTGCCTGGATCCGTCAAAATGAATAGTCCAATATGTGTGATCCGGCTTCTCCTCTGGTGCTTGTAACTCCGTCCAATCATTGATGAAATCAACAAGTGCTTGAGACTTCACTGCCATCCGAGGCACGTACTTCAGTCCGTGTGGCCCAAGCTCTATAGCCCACTTGGCAATCCGGCCAGTCGCCTCCCGATTCTGTATAATATCACCCAAGGGAGCTGAACTGACCACTGTGATGGGGTGCCCTTGAAAATACTGCTTCAACTTCCGACTGGCCATAAAAACACCATAGACCAGCTTCTGCCAATGCGGATACCTTTGCTTGGATTCAATAAGCACCTCGCTGATATAATAAACCGGCCGCTGAACCGGATATTCCTTGCATGCCTCTTTCCGTTCCACCACAATAGCCACGCTAACTGCCCGAGCATTGGCCGCTACGTATAACAATAGTGGCTCCTTGTTGACCGGAGCTGCAAGAACAGGCGGATTGGCTAACTGCCGCTTCAGGTCCTCAAATGCCTCATCAGCAGCTGGACTCCAGACGAAATTGTCTGTCTTCCTCAGCATTTGGTACAAAGGGATAGCCTTCTCCCCGAGGCGGCTGATAAACCGGCTCAGCGCAGTGATTCGGCCCGCCAAACGCTGAACATCGTTGATACACTTCGGTTTAGCTAGGGATGTAATAGCCGTAATCTTCTCCGGATTAGCCTCAATTCCTCTGTTAGACACCAGGAAACCCAGTAACTTGCCTGCCGGAACACCAAAAACACACTTGGCCGGATTAAGCATCATCCTGTAAGCTCGCAAGTTGTCGAAGGTCTCCTTCAAATCATCCACCAGCGTCTCCTTCTGTCTTGATTTTACTACAATATCATCAACATAGGCGTGCACATTGCGGCCGATCTGCTCATGCAGGCAATTCTGTACACACCGTTGATAGGTGGCTTGGGCACTCTTGAGCCCGAAGGGCATAGATACATAGCAGAAGGCTCCAAAGGGAGTAATAAATGCCGTTTTCTCCTGGTCCTGAACCGCCATCTTAATCTGATGATATCCAGAGTATGCATCCAAAAAACTCAAACGCTCACAACCCGCCGTGGCATCAATGATCTGATTAATACGGGGGAGGGCAAAAGGATCTGCCGGACAGGCTTTGTTAAGATCTGTGTAATCCACACACATACGCCAAGTGCCGTTTTTCTTAAGAACCAGCACCGGATTAGCAAGCCACTCTGGATGGAACACCTCAATAATAAAACCAGCTGCTAAAAGCCTGGCCACTTCCTCTCCAATGGCTTTGCGTCTTTCTTCGTTAAACCAGCGGAGGAACTATTTCACCGGTTTATACTTAGGATCCACATTAAGAGTGTGCTCGGCGAGTTCCCTCGGTACACCTGGCATGTCAGACGGCTTCCATGCAAAAATGTCCCGATTCTCACGGATGAACTCGATGAGCGCGCTTTCCTATTTGGGATCCAGGTTGGCACTGATAGTGAACTGCTTGGACGAATCGCCGGGCACAAAGTCAACAAGCTTGGTCTCAGCCGCCGATTTGAACTTCAGATCTGAATCATGCTCTGTAGTTGGCTTCTTTAAAGGGGTCATATCCGCCGGATCAACATTGTCCTTATAATACTTCAACTCCTCTGTGGCACAGACTGACTCTGCATAAGCCGCATCACCCTCTTAACATTCCAAGTCGATCCTACGGTTCCCGTGAACCGTTATCGTCCCCTTGTAACCCGGCATCTTGAGCTGTAAGTAGATATAACAAGGTCGCGCCATGAACTTGGCATAAGCCGGCCGCCCAAACAAGGCGTGATACGGGCTCCGGATCTTCACCACTTCGAAGTTTAATTTTTCCGACCGAGAATCGTGCTCGTCCCCAAAAGCCACATCTAGGGCTATCTTACCAACAGGATATGCAGATTTGCCTGGCACAACACCATGGAATACCGTATTCGACGGTCTGAGATCCTTGTCTGTTAGTCCCATGCGCCGGAATGTCTCATAGTATAGTATGTTAATACTGCTTCCTCCATCCATGAGCACCTTGGTGAACTTATAACCTCCCACCTGAGGGTCCACTACTAATGCTAACTGGCCCGGATTATCAACCCGGGGCGGGTGATCTTCTCTGCTCCACACGATGGGCTGCTCTGACCAGCGTAAGTAACGTGGTAAGGCCGGTTCAACAGAATTCACCGCTCGTTTGTGGAGTTTTCGGTCGCGCTTATCCAAGCCAGTTGTGAAGACATGGTATTGCCCATTGCTCAACTGCTTTGGCTGGCTCTGATAACCTGACTGCTGCTGCTGCTGCTGCTGCTGGCCGTTCTGATTATTCTGGCTATTGTGACCGCCCTGATTGAAACCTGAACCGGAAGCTCCATCGTGACCCGGACCGTGTAAACCGGATCCTGAACGGCCACCTGACCCATGGTCATACCGGAAGGCATTAGAGTTTTTAAACTCCCGCATAATATAACAATCCTTCCAAAGGTGGTTAGCCGGTGTCTCCTTCGTCCCGTGCTTTGGGCAAGGCTGATTCAACAAATAATTCAAACGGCTTGCGTTAGGATTGGGGGCCCCATTACGATCTGCCGCCTTACCTCTGCGTGGCTACCCCCTGTCCTGTGCATTAGCGTTGGCCACAAAATCCATGCTACCCTTCGCCTTGCGTTTGCCTCCGTTTCCATGACCCGCCGGTTTGTACTGCTGCTGTTTAGAGTTGCTATTCTTCCTTCCCTTCCCTGTTTCATCATCATCAGGTTCGGGATCCTTGGTACTGTCCGAATCGGCATACTTTACTAAAGCAGCCATGAGGGTTCCCATGTCATTACAGAACCGCTTCATGCGTCCCAATTTCAATTTTAGAGGCTCAAACCGGCAGTTGCCTTCCAGAGTTAAGATCGCAGAGTCAGCATTAATCCTGTCAGATGAGTGCAAAATTTCCGAAACGCGGCGCACCCAACGGGTCGTTGATTCTCCTTCCTCCTGGACACAAGCCGCCAGGTCTACTATGGACTTGGGCTGCTTACATGTATCCTTAAAATTCTGTATAAACCGGGCCCGCAACTGGGCCCATGAGCTGATAGAATTGGGTGGCAGGCTCTTTAACCAAGTACGAGCCGTGCCCTCAAGCATCATGGTGAAGTATTTTACACATGCGGCCTCATCCACGTCCAGCATCTCCATGGCCATCTCATAACTCTCTACCCATGCTTCAGGGGGTAAATCAGCGGTGTAATTCGGCACCTTGCGTGGACCCTTGAAATCTTTGGGCAGGCGCACATTACGTAAAGCTGGGATTAAGCAAGGCACTCCCAAAGCGGATGTGATCCCTGGTCCGGCAAAGGTTGTAGAACGAACCGGTGTAAGTTGGCCCGCATTATCCTGTGCTGCTAACTCGGCCTCCCTTTGTGCCCGGGCCCGGTCCACCACATCCTGAGCATCTCCAACACCACCTGCCGGGTCATTACCACGGGCCGCTTCACGGCCTCGCACATTGCTTGATATGGCCGGCTCCTCCATGCGCCTGCTATAGCTCCGGCTCGGACGGGGCGTAGAATGAATCCGATCACGGCTGTATGAGTATGCCTCCTGCTAAATCAGCGCAGTCCGGAGAAGCTCCTTAACCCGGCGTGTCTCTATCGCTTGCGGAGAATCCCCTTCAACTGGGATGGCCTCTAACCGTGCAGCGGCCGCAACAAGGTTGTCCGTAGGATTAGAATAATGACCTGGGGGCGTTTGGACCGGCGGAAAATTCATAATGTTCTGCTGAGGGGGTTCCATCAGGCGAGGTTGGACCGGCTCCCCTGGTCCTGGTGCCTCAATCCGGTTTGTCTCCGGGTACTGCGGCGGATTACTGGGCCCAGCCCCTGGAGTGTGAAAGAGATTTCGGGGGTCAAACCCTGACGGCAGGCGTGATCTGTGCTTCCGCTTCAAAACCTCCTGTGATACGTTCTGGTCAAGCATGAGTTTATAGGCTTGGGCGTCCAAAGCGGCCCGTTCTGCAGTCATCCTGTCTTTTTCTGCTGCCAGATCCGCTTTGGCTTGCACGATCTGCTCTTTCACCTTTGCGATTTCTGCATTATGGGCCTCCTGATCCGCCGGGTTGTCCTCTGCCATAAGCGCGGCTAGTGCATCAAACAGATCAGATAGAACTTGAACCGGCGGGCGCATAAGGCCTCCTGCCCCTACTGCGGCTGCCGCTGCTGATCCGGAGAGCATTGCTGCGGCGGTCGAAGAGTGATTCGCCGCCTGTGTGCCGGCCATGAATATTCCAACCCGGTTGACCTGGCCCGGGGGGTCCGGAATACTGTCGCCATCGGAACAGCCCCTAATCTGGTCGTCTTGCAACTGGTATAGCGATTCGGTCTCTCCGGTCGAGGACTCGTCATCAGAATAGACGACGGTCTCATTACCGTGTTCTGACTCGTCCTCACGCTTATCTTCGTGGACGACTCCAACGAAGACACGCTTCACGGCCGGTTTTACCCGGGTAGATCTCGCACGCTGAGCCGTCTCGATGAGGTTGGTGCAGATGTCCGGCTCAGGCCCAGGCTCACCGATTTTGCCAATGAAAACATGTATGCCACCAAAGGGGACCCGGTACCCGTACTCGATTGAATCGGCCTCGGGACCCCATCCTGCGTCGTCGATGTAGATCCTGCCCCGACGACTCTTGGTCATCCGGCCCACAACATAGCCTTCGAGTCCCTTGAGCTTGCCCTCCAAGATCGTCAAACCATCGTGCGATAGCCCCACGGTGGGCGCCAACTGTCGTGGATTTGTCACGGCAGATGTCCTAGCGAAAGGACTTAGTCGTGGAGCCATCGCTACGAGTTTACTTGAAGGGGTTAAAGCGGACACAAGGACACGAGGATTTTATACTAGTTCGGCCCCTTCGATGAAGGTAAAAGCCTACGTCTAGTTGTGATGGAATTGATATGATCTCGATGGCTAGGGAGCAAAAAAAAGCTTCGCCTAGGCTCGAGTTGTGGTTGTCTGTCCTGAACCGCCACCGGGTCGTCCCCTTATATACGCGGGTGACGCCCGCCGGTCCATAGAGTCCTAACCGGTTCATACTCGTATTCCGGTTGGTATCTCTCTATTCCTTACTTACAATACAAGCCATACATCAGGCCGGTTCACGGCTACATGTTCTAACCGACTACAGGCCTTGAGCCTTCATCTGTTTATGCCACTAAGGAAGTTAACCCGGCCCAAGTAGGCCGGTTTATGCCTAGTGGTAATATCCCCAACAAAGCCCATCAAGAACAGCACGCTGCGAACAGCGGCCATTTTTCATCCGCCAACAACGCCATGCGCCATGGCAATGGCAATGGGTCACGTGATGCTAGCCGCAACAACAACAACAGCCATGGGAGTCGGAATGGCAGCCACAATGGTGGCAATGGTGGCCGCTATGGCAACGGCGGCAACAGCGGCAACAACAATCGTGGCAACAACGGTGGACGCCACAATGGCGGCGGTGGCGGCCGAAACCATTGCCCACCCCGGTGCCAGATATGCCGCCTGGAGGGGCACTACGCCACCGACTGTCGTGATCGCTACAATCACGCCTACTAGTCGGACGAGCATCGCAGCGGCAACATGGTGACATACGGTCACTGCGACAACAACTGATACCTTGATACCGGTACCACCGACCACCTCACCAGCGACCTCGATCGTTTGACGACGCACGAGCGCTACAGTGGGAAGGATTAAGTTCAAGTCGCAAACGGTGTAGGTTTGGAAATTTCTCACATTGGTCATACTAAACTAGCTGGCTCACGTGATACCATCCATCTTAATAATGTGTTGCATGTTCCTGAAATTCACAAACACCTTCTTTCTGTTTACCGTCTTGTTTCGGATAACCGAGTGTTTGTGGAATTTCATAAATATTTCTTTTTTGTGAAGGACAAAATCACGAGGAGGGTCCTTCTTCACGGTAGAAGTCGACATGGTCTCTACCCAATTCCGTATGGTCGGCCATCATCATCATCTTCACATCGAGCGTTTTCCAGAGTTAGGTCTTCATCGAGTCAGTGGCATCATCGCTTGGGTCACCCTTCAAATAATTTAGTTGAGCCTGTCGTTTGGTCAAATAAACTCCCTTGTTCGTCGAGTCATGATACTTTTGTTTGTGATGATTGTCAACGCGCTAAAAGTCATCAATTACCTTACAATAATACACAACCACTTGAGCTTATTCATACCGATGTGTGGGGGCCTGCCCTCGCCTCCTCTGGAGGTTTTAAATTTTATGTTAGCTTCGTTGATGACTTTAGCAGTTTTACCTGGATTTATCTTCTCAAACATAAATCTGATGTCGAACAAGTTTTCTACAATTTTTAGGCCCATGTCGAACGACTCCTCAACACAAAAGTTCGTGTGGTTCAATCCGATTGGGGAGGCGAATACTATCGCTTGCATAAATTTTTTCAGCGTGTTGGTATCTCTCATCGCATATCATGTCCACACACATCCCAACAAAACGGTATTGCTGAACGAAAGCACCGTCACCTGGTTGAAACCGAGCTTGCTCTCCTAGCTCACTCCAATCTTCCTTTGCGTTACTGGGATGAAGCTTTTCTCACCGCATGTTATTTGATCAATCGCATGCCTAGCCGGACCCTTCACAATATGCCACCACTCACACGCCTCCTTAACATCACTCCCGATTACTCTTTTCTTCGTGTCTTCGGGTGTGCATGTTGGCCTAGTCTTCGCAAATATAATTCCCGGAAACTTGAGTTTCGCTTCAAGATGTGTGTTTTTCTCGAATATAGTCCGTTTCATAAAGGGTATAAGTGTCTTGACAAGTCCACTGGTCGCATCTATATCTTGCGAGATGTTGTCTTCGATGAAAAAGTTTTTTCTTTTGCGACTAGTGCGTGTCCTGATTTGTCTCTCTTAAATCCCCCTGTGACGACTTTTCCTTCCTATGAGCCAGTAAATTCAAGATGCTAATGTGAGGAACTACGATCTGTGTTTTTTGTTTCCTGAATCTTATCCTGCAGGTGCAGCAGCGCAGTCCTCCTCCACGATCGGCATGACCGGCGCGAACGACGTGCATGTTACACCGCCATGCGTCCAGCCAGCCTGCGCCATGCGACAGACAGATGGCCCAGCCCGCGCTCCGTCACCATCGGTTGCTGGGTCTTCTAAGTCCGCTGGTGCTTCCTCGTTGCATTGGGCCGGATGTGGCCCAGCCACCCCAACCGATGCGCGCCACCGCTAACGCGCCCGCGGCAGCTGGGCGAGTCACGCCTGCTCCAGACGCGCCTGAAGCGTCCACATCCGACGCATCCTCGCTTGACGTGTTACACCGCCGGATGCAACCGAAGGGGAATCGGCGGCAGTTCCTTCGTCATCACCTGCGCCCACTGTTCCTTCGCCGTCGCCTGCCACTTCGCCTGCATCACCGCCGGAGCGTACTTGCACACGCTCCCAGAACAACATCCGACTTCCCAAGATTCTCACGGACGGTACTGTCTGCTACAATCCATATCGACGCGGTTTCATTGCTATTATCTCTGTTCCGACTACGCATCGGCAAGCCCTTGATGATCCTACTTGGACAGCTGCCATGCGCGAGGAGTTTTCTGCTCTTCAGCGCACCGAGACGTGGACGCTTGTGCCTCGGCCCCCCGGCACCAACGTCGTCGGCTGTAAGTGGATTTTTAAACTCAAGGAACGGTCGGATGGCTCTCTTGATAAGTACAAAGCTCGACTAGTTGTTCGTGGGTTTACTCAACAATATGGTGTTGATTATGTTGCCACTTTTAGTGCGGTTGTTAAACCGGCCACTGTTCGGCTTGTGCTATCCCTTGTTGTTTCACAAGGCTGGTGTTTGCGCCAGATTGATGTCAGTAATGCATTCCTTCATGGTCTGCTTGATGAGAATGTGTACATGCAGCAGCCCCCGGGGTTTGAGGATTCCCGGTATCACAATCATGTTTGCAAGCTTTGGAAGTCTATTTATGGACTCAAACAGTCCCCCCGGGCTTGGTACTCCCGTCTCTGTACTCGGCTGCACCAACTTGGTTTCATTCATCCAAGGCTGACACCTCCCTCTTTATTTTTTTGGCAAGGAGATGTGGTCATTTACATGTTGGTCTATGTTGACGATATTGTTATTGTTGGCTCCTGCCCCTGTGCAGTGGATCGTTTGCTTCGCACTTTGGCTGGGTCGTTTCCCATCAAAGATCATGGTCGTCTTTCTTACTTCCTTGGGATTGAGGCCACCTACAATCCAGGGGGAATGGTGTTGTCTCAGCAAAAGTACGCTGATGATCTTCTTCATCGTGCTCATATGGAGAATTGCAAGGAGGTCTCTACTCCCATGTCAGTCACCGATTAGTTGGCAGCGAATCTTTGTACTCCCCTCACGGATGATGATGCCTTCCGCTATCGTAGTATGGTTGGAGGACTGCAGTATCTTACTCTTACATGTCCGAATATTTCATTTGCTGTCAACAAGGTATGCCAATATTTGGCCAAACCCACTAATGTGCACTTGGAGGCGGTCAAGCGCATATTGAGGTACATTAAGGGTACTCTGGCCACTGGACTCTCCATTCGCCGGTCAAGCTCCACACTTCTTAGTGTCTTTACGGATGCTGACTGGGCAGGATGTGTTGATGACAGACGCTCTACGGAAGGTTTTGTGGTTTTCCTTGGCCCTAATTTGATTTCATGGAGTGCTCGAAAGCAACTCACTGTTTCACGATCTAGTACCGAGGCAGAGTACAAGGCGCTTGCCAATGACACAACTGAAGTCACTTGGGTACAAGCTGTGCTTAGGGAACTGGGAGTGTTCCTACCACGACCACCGGTGTTATGGTGTGATAATTTGGGTGCCACCTATTTGAGTGCAAATCCAGTATTTCACGCGAGGACAAAGCATATTGAGGTGGATTTCCACTTTGTGAAAGAAAAGGTGGCGCAAGGAGCTTTGAATGTTCGTTTTGTGTCCTCTGGTGATCAAGTGGCAGATGCCTTCACTAAACCTGCTACAAAGATCATGTTGGATAAATTACGACGCAATCTCAACCTTGTGGCCGGTTGAGATTGAGGGGGAATGTTAATGTATATATGGCATATGATTGTATGTGTATCATATCCTGATCGTATAGCGTTTGTAGTGATTCTAGGATCCTGTAGATTGATCCCATAGAGATTTACCTTGCTGTACAAGTTGTAATGCTAACCATATATTGAATGGAATGCCAAGAGGCAATACACGGCAAAACATATTCCATCTCTTCCAACTTTGACCTCTATGCTCACCTCACACGTAGCAGGAATAGCACTGGTCGAGGATGCGCGGCGACGTTGCTGTAGAAGTGGGTGTGGTCCTTGTTTCACTGTTTTCTTCTCCAAGGCACTCGTTTGAGCACATGCATGGTGGGCGGGATCGACGCCGTCGCTGCGCCCACGGAGGCCGCGACCCAATTGGCCGTGGACGAGGTGCTGCGCAGATGTGTCGCGGTCGCCGCAATGATGACAGCCGAAGGATTCGATGTTGGTGTCGTGGAGCCGCCGATGAGGTGGCCGATGTCGCG
>NC_041381.1:615093017-615139960 GCF_002162155.2 Triticum dicoccoides
AGCCAGGACTCGGGGCGAAGTAGAGTCCAGCGCCGCCATGATGGGGGTGACATAGATGTTGCCGTGTGCGCCGATGGAGCGGAGACCGTGGCTGGCGTGGAGATGTCCACGACAGTTGCGCCGCTGCCGCGCGGGACAGGCGGAAACGCGGCCGATCTCGTCGTCGATGAAGCCAACGCCGCTGCTGTAGGGGCACTCCTACGACCGTCGTCGCTGCGCACCTTCCAACGGAGGTCGTCGATAGTCCGGTCCAGCTTGGTGTGGAGGTCGGCGAACGCCGTCTCCACGGACTTCTCTCGCCTCGCCTTGGAGGCGGCGAAGTTTCGGTCCAGATCACGAGCGAGCTGGGCCTTCAGAACCACATACATCGCCAAACCCTCCGGCGAGAGGGTCGCCAGGAGCTCCGCGCGCCGCCGTGAGTCCATGGAATGGATTGGGAAAATTTTGGGTGGATTTTTAGAGCAGAATCGAACGACTCTGATACCAATTGTGAGGGTCAAACTACTATCCCTCTCGATTCTCCACTGATTCATCAATTACAAACATGAATTACAGAGGATTATCAGGAAGAAAGGGATCAGAGGAAGGAGACGATGAACAGGAGCTATCCTAGAGAGAGAGAGAGAGAGAGAGAGAGAGAGAGAGAGAGAGAGAGCGAGCGAGAGAGAGCGAGAGAGTCTCGGCCGAAGCCGCCGGTCCGTTCCGGTCCAAGCCAAGTTTTTTTTTTTTGAATGGTATCCGGTCCAAGCCAAGTTGCTCGTGGAGGCCTTCCCCTCTATATGTAGTGCGTTTCCTTCGTGGGCTGGGTAGTGCCTGAGGCCCAGCGAGGCCCAGGTCGCTGACAGTACATACACACTTGCACATCAGCACATGTAAGGCAAGATGCTCTAGGGGAAACAAAGGCCCCCCTTTCGGTATGGCTGCAATCGTTGTGATAAGTGTACCCAGGTCCATGTTCTCTAGAACATGAGGGCACACGCTAGCAATCTGCTTCCACATATATCTGTTTAGTGTTCACCCGACGGCACGGGTGACGTGTTACATATCGTGGTGATTCCTGGGGACAGAGCATCTATGTTTTTGACCACACGTCGACGTGATTTCCCCACGGGCCCAGCCGACTGGGTGAAAATTCTGGCGCAGTCTAGTACGCGGCCCGGAGCTAGCTAGTAGAAGCGCCGAAACGCGGGACTGGAGGAAGTTGCCATGGTCTGGTGGGTCGAGGTCTCCATGATTTCTATTTTGCGGGTCATGGAATTTATTTTGGGTGAACATGTCCAGCTGGATTTCTTATATATTTCTCCCATCCTCGGTCTCTCGGGTCAGTTCCAAGTGGATTAAACGAGTGTTATTGGTGTCTTTTGTTTAGAACAGGAGGCATCCGAATCCGACCAATCTTTGTGCTTGGTTCTAAGTAGTCTCTGCAAAATGTTAATTGTATCTTTAATTTACTTGTACGGCTACCGTTCCTTAACAAGATGTTCCTCTCCTTGGTGGAGCAAGTCGTGCAACAATCCGCTCGCCATGGGGTCTGGAGCCTTGGTGAGAATTTCCAAGGCGAAATTGCTTTACACACAACACAACTCGCACGACCTGCAGATGGTAGCATCAGCAAGGAAAAAAAACAATTCCTCTTCTGCCTGCAGCCTCGCTGTTGGCGCTGCGATCGTTCATGCATCAGCCGCAATATATCGTGTATATAGCACAGTTCTTTCCAACGCATGTACTAGTTTGATAGAAGGAACAATGTCACTCCATCCCACTAGTTAACACACTCATGCAGAGAGGAGCTAGGCGAAGCCTTGCATCTCACGGACAACCGATTGGACTTGAGAAATATGTCGAGCTCCCACTCGCAGTCGCAGGGCAGTTACACGAGCTCATGTCTGGACGGCGCTAACCTGGTCGTCGCAGTGGAACGAATGGGTACATGGAAAATGAAGCTGAGACTAGGACATATGTTCCGCCCAACAAAGATACAGTGCAAAAGGAAGGGAGCGAGGCTAGAATGGACCGAAGAGATATCGATTCGGTTGGGGAGGAAGGCAAACATGATCAAAAGGAGCGGATCGAGCAAAAGACACAACACACATGACGTGAGTTGTGCACATCAAGGATCCGCTTCCTTGTCCCAAAGGCTTCATTCAGCCTTTGTGATCCATACTGGTAGATGGAACATATTCCATTCGTTGCCAACAATTCACCGATACCTCCCATACCTATGGCTACACTATGTACTACTTTTCCCGTCGGCAGTTTAGCTCACAATTTCATACACTGATATTGTTATATCTTGGCCTATGGGTCATCGTAGTAGCTTAGGGGCTTTATATGCAGCCGTCCGTATTGCAGCAATTAATGTAATCCAGTACAAGAGGACGGGCAGGTAGTTGCACTAGTCGAGGTATAGTAAGCAAATGAGTACCTGAGTCACGTTAACACATAAAAGCGTGTACAGTATTGTTGTTTTAAGAGCGCCATGTAGGATAAATGTTGAGGTGGGGAAGAGAGAAATCATAAAAAAATGTTTATCTATTATTAATTATAAGATCTCTCATCACATATTTAGGTATACATTAGTAGATACTCCATTGTGCGTCATTTTTTACTAGAAGTGTCTCGCGCGGAGTGAATAGCAAAAAACTACCACATTACGAGCTATCGTTCTGAAAAACTATCGTTTTTTTAATTTTTCAAAAAACTACCACAAAAGTGGCTGGCTGTTCCAAAAAACCCAAGTGGCCAAACGGTTAAGTTTTAACTGGGGTTATGACATGTGGGGCCCGCCTGTCAGGGTTTTGTCGGCCACAGTGCTCACAGCGCGCGGGTGACGGCCGTTAGGGCGCACAGGCCGTCCCCACCAGGTAAAAACGGATCTGGCCCTCACTCTGTCTCCCTCGCGCTCACTCACTCTCACTCTCCCCCCTCGCTCTGTTTCCCCTGGCCGAGCTCGCCATCGTCGCCGACCACCTCAGTTCCTCGTCGCCGACCAGGATGCCTTCTTCGAATGATGGGGATGAGAGCTCCGATGACGACAACATGGGGGCAACCTGATGGACATGGAGTACTTTGTAAGCCTCATCCTCCTCCTCTCTGTCATTATCTAGGGTTAGGGTTAGGGTTGAATCGATTTGGGAATGAGGGTTGATGAGCTGCATATTTGTATGGATGGATTCGTTTGGTTTGGTTATCTATTAGTTTTGATCTAGGGTATGGATGGCACTGTGATGTCTGATCTGATCTACCTTGTAAATCTGATCTGACCTTGAGCAAGGCAAAGCTTGACTCAAGTTGAACTAGTTGATGCATTGGTTCTGATTTACCTTTTACTGCATGTAGGACACACCTAACACCATCCCTGAGCCACTCTGGTGTGGTGCTCCCATGGAGGAAGTTGCCAAGTGTACTCTACACGATATGAAGCCTAGGAAGTGTGTTGCTTTTGAAGGTGCTAACACTGGGAGGAGGTTCTATGGATGCCATGTTTAGATGAGTAATTGAGTATGCTGGGTGGATTCAGTTATGCCTAGTGGATTCAGTTAATGTGTAGATTCAGTTATGCCTAGTGGATTCAGTTATGCCTAGTGGATTCAGTTATGCCTAATGGTTACTGAATTTGTACATTAACTCTGTTTGAACTGAATTTAGTACTGAATTTATGGTTACATGTCCTCCTTATGTACCAATCCTCTTTTTGAATTGAAGTTAGAACTGAATTTATGCATTTTCTGGAGTATGTGTTCTCTGATCAAACTACATGGAGGTGTGAATTGTGGTGTAGTTCAGTGGGTTGATCCTGCCTGACCTGGTGTACTTAAGAACTGCCTCATCAAGTTAGGGGAAATGTTCCATGAGCAAAACCTTGGAAGGATTCAAGACAAGCATGCATATGAGGATGAGGTTGCCAAGTTGAAGAAGGACTATGATCATCTCTGCACTGAGTATCATAAAATGGTTGATGATGTTAGCAAGATGTTTGACTGGCAGGATGGTGTTGGCAAGATTGACTACCAGAAAGCAATGGATGCTGAGAAATTTGAGAAGCAGAAGGAAGAGCTAGAGCTGGAGATAAAGATGGAGAAGCTAAGGCTAGCAAAAGAATAGAGGTGTATCCTTCAGGCCCAGGCAGACATATTTCACAACACCGGGAAGGCAATGAAAGAGATAAAGGTGGACATGGATCTTCTTGCACAAGAGAAGACAGAGCTTGAGAAAGTAGTTGCTGATCTGCTGAATGCTAGCCATGGGAGCAAGGAAAAGCTTGAGAAAATCAAGGCCATACTGGAGACTTGAAGATTTGGACAATGGTGGTTAAGTAAGTAAGGTGGCCTACACATATAACAGGCCTTGCAAGATGATGGTACGAGTATATTTTGTGCAGTCCTATATGAACTGTTTAAGTTATGGTAACTAGAGTGGTGGAGAACCTTTGCTAAGTCTGGCTTATGTTATTGTACTGTTAAGAACCTATCTATCTTAAGTAATGTAGTGAAGAACTATTTTATTTCTTTAGGTTGTTTTCCTGAAACTAGCAATGCTGAACTAGTATATTTTTGGGCCTAAAACCATTATGTACACATTGTGGGCCTAGACTGGGCTGTTTTATTACTCCACCTACCTACCAGCAACCATTATTAGTCTATAAAGCCCACCCCTTGGGTGAAACCGCAGTCAATCCCCCCATCCCCACCCTTCTCCACCCCCCCAGTCGCCAAAGAAACCCTAGAATCCCAGGGAGAGATGGATCCTGGAGAGGTCATAGATGGAGAAGAAGAGGTGCCTAGGCAAGCCAGGCGCAGAGATGCAAGGAGGAGGGCGAGAAGGCAACTTGTTGAGATGATCCTTGCAACACGCAACTGCAAGGACATAGAGTAGTTCCTGGAGGCATTCCCCCCTGACTCCAACCCTAGTGATGATGATATCATCTACTGGGCAAGGAGGAGGGCAAATTTCCATCCTTTTCAGGTCACTAGGCAGAGGTGGACTAGGATTCTGTACCCATGATGCTGCTGTTATGTTTCTGTGTTCCTAGATCTGTCTTTCTATCTATGTGATGTTTGAAGTTGGTGTAAGAACAATGTTGAATGAGCTATGTATGTGATGAATCAAGTTGTCTATGATGCAATGCAATGTATGAAGCTGGTGAAAGAAAAATGTTGAATGATCTATCTATGTGATGAATCAATCTGTCTATGATGCAATTTATGAGTGAATGTTTTATCTATATTTGTATGTATGAATGAATTGATCTGGTGATCTTGATGTTTTAAGTTAGATATGTTATGTTTTGGTCAGATGGCCAAATCTTGTTGTTTTAGGTTTGATCTCTTAGGGTTTGGTGCCTAGATGGGCAAATCTTGATGTTTTAGCTTTGATATGTTAGGTTTTGGTCCTAGATAGCCATTTTAGGATTGGTCGACAAGTAACCACCCAAAGTGGCCAAATTTGGGTGGCTTTAGGGTTGCTCGACAAGTAACCCCCCATAGTGGCCAAATGTGACCACTTTGGGGTTGGTTGACAGCTAGCCACTTTTGGGGTTGGTCGACAAGTAGCCACCCAAAGTGGCCAAATGTGGGTGGCTTTAGGGTTGGTCGACAAGTTGCCCCCCAAAGTGGCCAAATGTGGCCACTTTGGGGTTGGTCGACAGCTAGCCACTTTTGGGGTTGGTTGACAAGTAGCCACCCAAAGTGGCCACATTTGGCACCTTTGGGGTTGGTCGACAACTAGCCACTTTTGGGGTTGGTTGACAAGTAGCCACCCAAAGTGGCCAAATTTGGCCACTTTGGGGTTGGTCGACAAGTTGCCCCCAAAGTGACCAAATTGACCTAATCATATCAATCAATTATCAACAAAATAAATCACTTGATCTACATAACAATGATCAGCATAAGAAATAATTTCATATGAAATAATTCATAACCTAGGACATATCAAATCAAAATAGAGCTTGACAGCAGATAACTTAATTGTTCCAAGCAGTTCAAACACAGACCACATAACTTAATTGTTCCAAGCAGTTCAAACACAGACCACATAACTTAATTGTTCAAATGAAAACAGAGTTTGCTGCAAATAACACAGATAGCAAGCATGCCTAACAAGCAGAGTTCAAGGCATAAAGCAGAGTTGAGTGCAACACATTCAATGGTTGCCACTGGCTGTGAAATACAAAGCAAATTTGCTTGGGCCTTCCTCTTCCTCTTAGAACCAACATCAGCTTGACCTGATGTTGATGCTGCCCTTGGAGCATTGAAACCTCTTGCAACTCTTGATGATCTGGTGTTCTTTGCTGGAGATGATGCACTTGACCTTGTGTTGTTGGTTGGTGCTGAAGAAGGTGCTGGGTTCTTTATCTTTCTTGATCCACCTGTTGAAATTGCAGTAGATGTGGTTGCCCTTGTTGAAGCAGATGTGGTTGCCCTTGTTCAAGTTGTTGCTGGTTTCCTGCCCCTAACTGGTCCTGAAGCTGGAGCTGGACCTGATGATGTGGCCCTAGCTAGAGGTTGCCTGGTTGGTACTGAAGTTGCTGGGTAGGATGCCCTGTTTTCCTACAATTAAAAACAAGTTGCAACTCACAAGATGTATGCATTAAAAATAAGTAGCATATTTTCCTTGTTGAATTGGCTTAGTTACCTAGTGGTTGTTTTTTCCTTGTCATAAACTTGGCCTTGAGTCTGTCTTCACACATTGTCCACCTATGGACTTGCAGACCACAGTTATTGCATGTTATTGTGCCCATCCTTGATGTATCCTTTGGAGGTGGCACCTCAAATTCACCATTTCTCCTAGCTGTCTACTTCTTGCCTTTCTTCTTCCTAAAAACTGGTGGTTCTATGTCTGGTGTGTTGGTGTTGGGCCAGAATTCAGGACCAGGGACAGGGTAGATGATGTGCTGGTATGCAGCCTTATACATTGGCTTCTTAAAGAATGGATGCACATAATCTTCTGGGTGAACTTTTATCTTCTGTGTTGCATATATTGCATGGTGGCAAGGTGATCCAGTCGTGTCCCACCTCCTGCAAGAGCAGCTCCCTTCATCAAGCTTCACACAATATGTGTTCTCTCTACTAGTTACTTGCCAGATGTTGGGACCAGCCATGTTTGCTTCACAGTAGTTAGCCCAATTCTTGCTCTCTTCAAGCTTCTCCATGTAATGTGGGGTTATTTCCCACCTACAACTCTCTGTTTTCTCTCTGATGCCCTGGTACTTAACCATTAGTTTGGTCCTCAACCCTTCAAACATGGCCTTAATTGGTTTTAACCTAACATCTAGAATCATTTTGTTGAAAACCTCACTAAGGTTGTTCACTACCAAGTCAGTCTTGCACACATGATCCATTGCATATCTAGCCTAACACTCCTTAGGGATGCCATTCAACCACATGTAGGCTGGTTCACATGCTGCTTTCAAACCTGCCATTCCTTCTTTGTGACCATGTTCAGTGAAGGAATAGCTAGCTTTGTCAACCCATTTCTTAAGTTCTTCTGCTCTAAAGCCAGCTGACTGGAAGTTGGCATATATGTGTCTTAGGCAATATCTTTGTGGGAATTGAGGAAATACCTCATTAATTGCTTTAAGAAGGCCCTGTTGTTTGATTACATAAGCTAGTAATGAGATAACTATAATAGCATTGCTATGTGCATAAGAATAATACAGAGTCAGAGAAAATACCTTCTGCCTGTCAGACATGATGGTGTAGTTCCCAAACTGGTTGATGGTGCCAATGCAGACTCTAAGTTGGTTTAGAAACCAGGTCCAGCTAGGCCCATCCTCTTTGCCAACCACCCCAAAAGCAATTGGGAACACATTGTTGTTCCCATCTCTCCCAGTTGCTGCCAATATCTGCTGGCCTGTGGATAACTTGATGAAGCAACCATCAAGTCCTGCATAAATAGAGATAGTTAGGGCCAAATTGAATAACTTGCTTACATTTCAAACAGGATTACATCACTGATTTTTACCTATGAAAGGCCTACAACCAGCAAGAAATCCATCTTTTGATTCCTAGAGGCAATAGAACATGTACTTGAACCTTGGTGTGGGGGCTAGGTTCAAAGGATCCTCAAAAGTTGTCACTATGCACCTGCTTCCAGGGTTTGTGTCAAGCACACATTGTAGGTAGTCCCTCAACCTCAGATACTTCTTTCTATGATCACCTTGCACAACATCAACAACCATCAGTCTTGCCCTATATGCCAAAATCCTAGGTACATGCACCCCAAACTTCTTCTTAGTATGTTTGAGAACTGTCTCTACATCAGCCTTTATATTTGATCTAATTGTGTCCTCCACAGCTTCTGCAAACCATTCATCAATAACCTTTGTAATCTCTCCACAAGCTCCACAACTATGATCCATGTGGCACTTCTTGATTGTGAATGTATCTTCATGGGCTACTTTGGATGCAGTCATGAAAAATTCACATCCATTCTTCCTCTCTGGGCACCAAACAATAACCCTTGATGGTTCATTCCTATGGTACTGAAAGTTTCTCAAAGTCCTAACATGAAAATTTCCCAAAGCCTTTCTAAACTCATACACATTGGTGAAGCAAAGGTCCTTGCACAACTGCTTGTGTGCATCAGGTACCTTTGGGTCATACCATTTCCTCTCTTTCTTTTTCTTCAATCTTCTCTTCCTTCCAGAAGGTAGTCTTGGAGTCTCTCCATCTGAGTCAGAAATGCCCACATCACCAGGGAAGCAATATTCATCAGTTTTAGGTAGAAAATCTTGAAACTTTGGGATCTCTGGCTGACTGTGAGCTCTAAAAGTTGGACATGGATTTGTTGCTGCTCTTCTCACAGGCTTGAGTTTCTCAGGCCTGCATTTTTCCACAACTATTTCCTCTCCACTGTCAGCCTCTTTCTCCTCCTGCCAAAACTCTGAAACATCATTGTCACCTTCAAACTGTGGTCTGTCTTCTACAACATCTCTTTCTTCTTCATTTCCAACATTTTCTTCACCTCTCTTCCAAGCCTTGTAAGACATCTTTATCCCTCTGTAGTCACCCCTATCAATCTCAAAGTCTAAGGATGATTTGTCAATATCATCATCCTCTTCACCAGCAGCCTGTCCATCATCATCACCATGAGCTTCTGAAATGTTCAAGTTACAACTTTTTTGTGTGTTCAAATTAACTTCAAGAGGGTGGACCACTCCATCTTGTGACAGACTTAACACAAAACCAGGACCCCCCACTGGACTGCCTATTGGAATTTGTTCTTCACAAACATTGTGAGCCCTGTTACATTCAACATCTCTATCTTCATTTGCCTTGGAAACAATGATATTGAGCACTGTGAAATATGAGTGGTCTATCATTTTTTCAACTGCATCTTGACTGTCCAGAAGCAATAAACCTTCCTGTCCAATCCCTTGTTCTTTTACCCAGTACATGTAGTCATCTGACCCATAGCCTTCAGTCTCAGTAAGTGCTATCAAGTTCAGAAAAGTGATGTCTGAAACAGAAAACCTCCTTTCCATGTTATCTCTGCCCTGGAAATGCAGCCTAACCTCCCAAATTTCATCATCCAGCCTGCATTACATAATATGTTATTTGAAAAGCCCAACTAACTAAGTGTTTTTTGCTACAGAATTCAGTGCACACTAACTATAAAGTACAGTAAGGAATCTGAATCCAACAAATGCTTCTCTGAACCCACCATGCATTTCTACTAAATCTAACTAATCCTTCAGTGCTAAGTGATACTGTTGCATCCAAAACATGTCACAAAGTGTTTGCTCAATTTTTATTCAGTGCATGTTCATGTTCTAAGATGAATCACAGCAGCATCAACCTAGGGTTTGGTCAAAAAACTAACTAAATTATGCTATGTTGTTTGAAATGAACAAGCAGAAATGCAGAAACTGTTGAAGGAGCTCATAAGAGAAAAAGAACTTACTCCACCCCTCCAAATGCAGTGGCCCAGTGCTGGGAGTTGGTCGGATCTGCCTGCACAACGCTAGCAAGAGACCTCGCTGCTCTATACTCAAGCGAGAACTGGCAATCATCAGGCGACGATGGTGTAGCCTGTGGCGTAGGAGCCCGCATCAGAGCTGCAGCCTGTGGTGTCCGCTGCGGCGGCGGCGGCTGGGTTGCGAAGCTACCGCTCTCCAGCCAGTTATCAACCTCTGAGAACTCGCCGCCTCCATCCCCCCTTCCACCTCCACCCGTTGAATGGCCGCCATCGCCTGGTTTCGCCGCTGCCGACGCCATCGGAGAGGGAGGCGCACGCGAGAGAGAGGGAGACAGAGAGGGGGAAGATAGAGTGAGGGCGGGCCCGATCCGTCTTGACCTGGTCGGGACGGTCCGTGCGCCCTAACGGCCGTCACCCGTGCGCCGTGAGCACTGTGGCCGACAAAACCCTGACGGGCGGGCCCCACATGTCATAACCCCAGTTAAAACTTAACCGTTCGGCCACTTGGGTTTTTTGGAGCAGCCAACCACTTTTGTGGTAGTTTTTTGAAAAATTAAAAAAAGCGGTAGTTTTTCGGAACGATAGCCCGTAATGTGGTAGTATTTTGCTATTCACTCGTCTCGCGCGCTAGGCTGCGCCGATTTCTCAGTACCGCCTTCGTACCAGGAATCGGTTGTTACACTAAAAGAAAAATCAGAGCATATGTTATTAGATTAAGCTAATACTATCACTTAGATTTAATTTTTTATCTCATAGGACAACGCAACACTATATATCCAATTCAAACACGAACATTCATCGATGTCTGCTTTTAGGCAAAAAATGAATAGTTGGTTAGATCCCTTACCAAAATAGTTGTTTATAGATGTGTGTACTCTCGTATCAAAACAGCCCCGAAGCCCCGTAAAAATCCCAAATTCTCCGGCCCCTCCTTAGAGCATCTACAACCGGACCTCTCAAACTAGCCTCATACGTCCGGGCAGGCCGCCCGGTCGCTGCCCCGTCACGATTTTTTAACCCAGACTGGCCTCTCAAACGGCCCTCAAACGCCCGGGCTGACCGACACCCCCATATCCAGCCCTAATATGGAGCAGATATGGGGGCACCCTGGCACGCCCGCCATGTCTGACTGACAAAGGGGTCCCAGCCGGAAACGCCCTCAAACCTGGCGGTCCGAAACTTGTCTCCTCCGTCGGACCAGTGGCGCTGCGTGGCGCAGCTCTGGAGGTCCGCGTAGTGCATTGCCTGGCTATTTAAGTCGACCGGTGGCACCGAAACCCTACCATCCATCCATATTTCCCTCCTCCTGTCCGCCGCCGCCGTCACTTTCCTCTCCATCCGTCCGCCTAGTAGCCATGCCCCCACGCCGCCGGGTGAGGAGCGAGCCCTTTCTAACGCCGGAGCGCCGGCTCAAGCTCCTTGAGCAGATCCGGGCTAGGCGCGAAGCCCAGATCGCCGCGGGGCCAACTTCGGATGTAGTGGATCCGGAGGAGGAGGAGGTGGAGGAGGAGGATGAGCCGGAGGAGGAGGATGTGGGGGCCGCTGGCGATAGGGATCTGCAGGCGGAGCAGCAGACCATCCTCGATTCCCTTTGGTCGGAGTCGGCTGCGGAGACCACACGCCGTCGCCGGCAGGAGATGGAGGCGCAAGAGGCCATGGAGGAGGCGGAGATGTTCGCCTATATGGATGAGGTCGAGCAGGAGGAGGATGAGCCGAAGCCCTCCTACCCGCCCGTCCAGCCGGCGCCCGGCACCGTCGTCGTGGATATCTCCGACGACGAATAGTAGCTAGGGTAGTATGTAGATTTAATACATAAGATTCCTTTTGCATGCTTTATATGTTTCTAGAGGATGAAATATGAGAGAGACGGATGCAAAGTGACTAATTTGAGGCGTGCCCAGTCAGCACGCGCGTCCGCGGGCGTTTGAGTTACTGGATTTGCAAAGTCCGGCTGTACGATGCTTTTATGCGCCTGGACCCGCAGCCGCCAGCCACGCAGAGCAGCCTGTCCGGTCTCCCCGGCCAGCAGCCGATGCTCAAGGGGAGGGGGGTCATGAAATTTCTTTTTGTGAACAGGCCCAGCTGAAATTTCTTGTCTATTTCTCCCATCACCCTGTTTCTTGATCGGGCCAGTTCTCCAATCTTTGTGTTAGAGTTATTTAGTTTCTGCAAAAGTATCCATTATGTACTTGTATGGCTATGGCCTACGGTTCTATGTTCCTCTCGTCTTGAGCAAGCCAGTGACAATCGGCTCGCCATGAAATCTATAGCCTTTGCTATTGGTAACTTGGTGAGAATTTCTGGCACATGTAGTTTGACAAAAGGAACAGTGTCACTCCATCCCACTAGTTAACACATTCATGCAAAGAGGAGCTAGGCCAAATCTTGCATCTCAAGGACAGCCGGTTGGACTTGAGAGACATAGCTAGCTCCCACTCACGGGGTGGTTGCACGAGCTCATGGCTGGACGACGCTAACCCGATCGTCGCATTGGAACGAATAGGTACTCGAAAAATGAAGACGGGAAGAGGACATATGTTCCGCCCCACAATAGTACAGTCTCACTGGACTAAGATGAGGCTAGAATGAAACGAAGAGATATTGATTTGGTTGGGGAGGAAGGCAAACATGATCAAAAGGAGCGCGTGGAGCATAAGACACAACACACGTGATGTGAGTTGTGCACACCAAGGATCTGCTTCCTTGTCCCAAAGGCTTCATTCAACCTTTATGATCGATACTGGTAGGTGGAACATATGCCAATCGTTGCCAACGATTCACCGATACCTCCCACACCTATGCCTACACTTTGTACTACCTTCCCCTCTGCCGTTTAGCTCACCTCTGATACACTGATATTGTTATCTTTGGCCTATGGATCATAGTATATTAGTAGGGGCTTTATATGTGGCCATCTATATTGCAACAATTAATGTTATCCAGCACAAGATGATGAGGAGGTTGTTGCACCGGTCGAAGCAATGACTTCATAATTCACCTTAACGCATACACGTGTATACAATGTTGTTGTTTTAAGAGCGCCATGTAAAATAAATATTGAGGTAAAGAAGAAGAAAAAACATAAAGTTTGCTTTTTCTTAATTAAGATCTGAACTCTTAGCAACAATATTTCTCAACATATATTTAGCTACACGTAGTTTTTTTCCAAGAGTGCACCAAAAGTGTACCATAGTTTTATAGAAGGAAGGGAACAAAACAGTTTACAAGAGACCTAGCTAATGATCCGGTCATCATCATAGGTACACCCACGCCACTTAGACTAGTACTCTCTCACCAATCTATACAGCCCTGCCTCTCCAATGCGTGCTTTTTTCCAAGCTTTGGTTTCATCTACGGTTTGTTGAGCTAACCTTCAAGGCTTTCTAAATTGTTCCATACAATTGAAAACCCTGGCATTCCTTTGTTTCCTTAGCTATACACAGTTACTAGATATAAGACTACAGGATTATCCATTGTGCATCAACTTTTTATTCCTATCTCTAGATTACGTGGCGGGTTTACAATAATGTCCTATCAAGCACCGCACGGACCCTACTATTCAATGCAAATAGATCCCGTTCTTGTTTTGCGTAGTCAGCTAGCGTTTTTGTTGGGGTTGTGAGGTGGTGGCAATGTCTCATAGTAGGAATAATGTCTTTGACGTCTCATGTCCACTCTGGCAGTGTGTCTAATATTACGGAGGATGTGTGAAGATGAGTCTCCGAGATCTTGCAGGGTTCAGTTAGCGTTGTTCTGTGGTGGATCTGCTTGGATCCAGTCTACGTCCGTCTTCGCGGATCCATCTGGATTCAGCCGACCATCATTTCCGTTCATGTGTCTACAGGTATGACCTTTCGATCTACGCTTCTCATCGACAACGATTGTTGTTCTGGTCCTGTGAGACCTTAATACAATAACTTTTCGACTATGTACTACAAATAGATTTATTTGACTCCACTAAGGGAGGAAGATGACGGCTCGTTTCAGTGTTTGTAGTCGCTAGGTGGTCCACGAATCTGATTGTAATTTTATGGACGCCAATATGGCGTTGACGATCGATAGGATGACCTCCCGTAACGAACAAAAGGTTCATTGGGAATCGCTCGTTCCAGCAAACGAAAATGTTCGCTACGATCGGGTCCCGACACCCCCCCCTTTCGATGGCACTACATATGGGCCCAAAAAGAAAGCCTAGTTTTGTTGTGACTAAGCCTTAAACTAGCCTAGTTTTATTGTGACTAAGCCTTAAAAGAAAATAAGTTTGTCAAAACTAAAATTGCCATGCGTGAAAATTTAGAAACTGCCATTGTGCTTCATGAGATGATGCAAAAGAAATGTAAAAAAAAGTGTGACGATAAAAAAAATGCTATGGCGTGTTAAAAGTGCTATGCTGTACAAAAAATGAATCTGGCAAAACTATTACATATACCATGGCAAACTTATTACATATTCATTACAAAATTTACCGACAGTCATATATGTAATTTGCCATGTCCTAGAGAACACGAAAACCCCTAAAAATGCCATGTGATTAGTCCATCAAAATTTTAAAAATGTCATATTATGTAGATCAAAATTCAGAAAAATGCCATGTGACTATAGCCAAAATAATAATAATAATCTCTAAAACATGGTAACATGGAAAACATACAAAAACATGATCTCCCACAGATAAAAAAGCAATGTTTTTTGGGAGAACCCTACATGGGATTGATAATTTTCCATGGTTGGTTGCAGAAAGGAAAAGAATGCTAAAAAATAATTGCCATGGTATATGTAACAAGTTTGCCATGGTCTAGTTAAATAAATTGCCATGACAAAACCAGTTGTTCTTCGCCATGCTACGAAATAATTGCCATGGTAAAAAAATAAAGTAAAATAAAATTGTCGTGATAGAGAACAAACAGAAGATACCATGGATTGTTTGGTAAAATTTGCCATGGTTCATAAAAGCAAAAAACTTCTCACAAAACGATGAAAGTAACTGTCGTGTTTCATAAAGTAAAATCATCATGGTGCAAAACTTCCCATAAGCGATGAAAGTTAAATTTGCCATGGATGTGTTGTAAAATAAGAAGTCAATTTGCCATGAGCTATAGAAACTAAATTTGCCATATATGTAAAACGTAAATTTGCCATGGCAAACAAAAGGTAATTTTGCCATGGCTAAAATATTAAAATTTGCAATGGCTGCAAAATTAAATTTACGACGCTACAATCTGCCATGTTCTTGAAATGTAACATGTTAGAGCAACTCCAACGCGCCGACCAAACAGACAGCGCATTTGTCCGCTTTTTGTCTGTTTGGGTTGGCCGTGGGCGGCCTGTTTAACATTTGGGTCGGCGGTGCGCCCAATGCCTGCGACCCATTTCACGTCCGCGCACAAATTTGAAAAAGGCCCGCGGCCGTAGATCATGTCAGCAGCCATACCGTCGCCCAAAGTTCATGCCGATACCATGCCAGCGGTCGGCATTCAATGCCAGCTTCAAGAAACAGCACCCAGTTCATGCTGGCACACTTGCAAGCGGCCGGCACACCACAAAAAGGGACGGAAGTTCAACCACGCCATCGCGGTCGTGGTCATGCCGACACACTTGAAGACAAACAAAAAAGGATGGCGCTCGCCGACAGAGATCATTCGTCATCGAACTTGAGCATGTCATCCTGCATCTTCTCGAACCACGACCTCTTCCTTGGCGACACAGTGTTGAGAACCACCTTCATGATCTCCACCCCCGTCATCATGCTAGCGAGAGCCACTTCTTTCGCCTTGGTCTTGGCATTGGTGGCATCGATCTCTAGCATCTTGGCTTGCTTCTCCGCCTCCATCTCAAGCATCCTCGTTTGCTTCTCC
This sequence comes from Triticum dicoccoides, assembly GCF_002162155.2. NCBI lineage: Eukaryota > Viridiplantae > Streptophyta > Magnoliopsida > Poales > Poaceae > Triticum > Triticum dicoccoides. Next base: position 615,108,791 of record NC_041381.1, read on the forward strand.
GCCTCCATCTCAAGCCTCCTCCTTTGGATCTCCCTGAAGGCATTCATTTGTTCTTTCTTGCCTTGCCGTCGTTTCTCATCCCTTGAATCCTTCTTGGTCATCATGCCGTCCATGGTTGTGATCAAGGTGATCGATGTAGCATCCCACTTGTCCTCCTTCTTAGAGTTGGTCTTCCCCCGCGGTCGTGCCTTCTCGCCCTCCCCAACCTCCTCCACGGCTTTCTTCCTCCCGCGCGCCATGATGGCAGAATATTGTGCCTTGAACTTCTCCTCGTCTTTGATGACCCTCCAACAATGGGAGAGGTTGAAGGACTTGCCTCCGTATTGGCCTTGAATGCCTCCAAAGCTTGGAATGCCTACAAATGAATTGCATGCAAGCATATTGGCAAATGGATATGGAAATGAACATGCAAGCATAAACGGAATGACACAAAGAGGGGCGCTTACATGCATACCATGTCTTGCATGCCGATGCCTCTCACGGGGAACGCCTTGATGCTCTTAAAAGTGGCACAAAACTTGTTGCACTCTTGTTGGATCACCTTCCATCGCTTCGAAATGGACACCCACCTGCGCATGCTTTGCATTTGGTATGGCGGAAACTTCTTGCGTTCATGAAACTCATGATGGACACGAGTCCAAAAGGTTGATGCCTTTTGTTCGCCGCTGACCTTGGGGTCTTGCCCAATGTCCCTCCAACACTCACAAAGGAGCTTATCCTCGGCCGCCATGTATACTTTCGTCCGCCTGCTCTTGCGCTTTGGTTTCACCTGGCAGCTTGGTTGGCGAGCTCGTCCTCGAACAAAGGCTCCCCGTTGATGTCCAACTCATCCTCTTCCTCGAGGTCGTAGTCCTCTGGAAACTCGTGGTCGAGCGGGAAGCCGTCCAGGTCCCGGTCGACATGATCTTGCATGAAGGCGTCTAGCATGCCAGCTTGATCAAAGGTCGACGGCTTGAACGTGTTGGAAATATGCCCTAGAGGCAATAGTAAAGTGGTTATTATTATATTTACTTAATCATGATAAAGTTTTATTATTCATGTTATGATTGTATTGATCGGAAACTTAAATACATGTGTAAATACATAAACAAATACCAAGTCCCTAGTAAGCCTCTACTAGACTAGCTCATTGATCAAAAGATGGTAAAGGTTTCCTGACCATAGACATGAGTTATCGTTTGATAACGGGATCATGTCATTAGAAGAATGATGTGATGGACAAGACCCATCCGTTAGCATAGCATATGATCATTCAGTTTATTGTTACTGCTTTCTTAATGTCAAATACATGTTCCTTCGACCATGAGATCATGCAACTTTCGGATACCGGAGGAATACCTTGTGTGCTATCAAACGTCACTTCGTAACTGGGTGATCATAAAGGTGCTCTACAAGTATCTCCAAAGGTGTTTATTGAGTTGGCGTGAATCGATATTGGGATTTGTCACTCTGTATGACGAAGAGGTACCTCTGGGCCCTCTCGGTAATACAACATCATAAGAAGCTTGCAAGCAAAGTGACTAAGGAGTTAGTTACAAGATGAAGTATTACCGAACGAGTAAAGAGACTTGCCGGTAACGAGATTGAACTAGGTATGGAGACACCGACGATCGAATATCGGGCAAGCAACATACCAACGAACAAAGGGAACTACGTATGTTGTCATAAAGGTTCGACCGATAAAGATCTTCGTAGAATATGTAGGAACCAATATGGGCATCTAGTTCCCGCTATTGGTTATTGACCACAGAAGAGCCTCGGCCATGTCTACATCATTCTCGAACACGTAGGGTCCACACGCTTAATGTTCGTTGACGATATAGTATTATATGAGTTATGTATGTTGGTGACCGAATGTTGTTCGGAGTCCCGGATGAGATCACAGGCATGACAAGGAGCTCCGGAATGGTCCAGAGGTAAAGATTGATATATAGGGTGATATCCGAAAAGGTTTCGGAATTCACCGGAAGGGTTTCAGATGTTTCCAGAAATGTTCTGATGCGAGAACACTTTGGTTGGGACAAGGGGTAAGGTCCATGGGGCTTTAGGTCAGTGTAAAAGGAAGTTTCGCAGAGGTCAGAGACTAGACGCTAGGGACCCTAGGCCAGATGCCAAGGACCACGGTGTCTAGGCCAGACGTCGAGAACCGTGGCGTCTGGTACTGAAATTTGAGAAGGACTCCTCCTTTCGTTCCAATTCGACTATGGGGAGGCCCTCTTCAGCAACGACCCCAGGGCTCAACATCTCTACTCCTAATGTCTCAGTTGGTAGAATAGTATCCACGGTTTTTTTCATCCGGTTAATTTTTGTCTGGTTTATTTTCATCTCACCTCCCACCACCCCTCCCACATTATTTTTTTTCTTCTTCGCACTTAAAACCGAATCACGTCTAATACTCCTTCCATTTATTCGTGCTTCCTTTGGCAGGTGTCGATTTAATTCAATCATGTAAATATTTGGTAATTAAGAATTTAGAAATAGTACCATATACATGAGATCACCTTCCAAACAGATCACTCCCTCTCCGGTTTATTTCTCCCACCGATCCCCTTCCATACTTAACTCCACTAGGTAAAAACAAAATCGTCGAAGCCATGCCCTCACGTGATCACGTATCACAATGGAAAATTCCTTATATTGTTTCCCTATTTAAACTGTAGAGATGGAGACGGCAGAGACAACGACCCACATCGATAGTTGTCTCCTCTACGTGACCTCGTGCCAGATCCCCTCGATCGTCAACCTCACTTCCGCCACCTCCTCCTCTTCATGCGACCATGCGAGACCGCTCCCTAGCGAGACGGCTTCTCGGTCGATGATACGTCTCCAACGTATCTATAATTTTTTATTGTTCCATGCTATTATATTATCTGTTTTGGATGTTTAATGGGCTTTAATATGCTCTTTTATATTATTTTTCGGACTAACCTATTAACCGAGGGCCCAATGTCAGTTTCTGTTTGTTGCCTATTCTAGAGTTTTGTAGAAAAGGAATACCAAACGGTGTCCAAACAGAATGAAACCTTCGCGATGATCTTTCTTGGACCAAAAGCAAACCAGAAGACTTGGAGATGAAGTCAGAGACGTAACGAGGAGGCCACGAGGCAGGAGGGCGCGCCAAGGGAGGGTAGGCGCGCCCCCACCCTCGTGGGCCCCTCGTAGCTCCCCTGACCTAGTTCCTTCGCCTATATATACTCTTATACCCTAAAAACATCAGGGGAAGCCACGAAACCACTTTTCCACCGCCGCAACCTTCTGTAACCGTGATATCCCATCTTGGGGCCTTTCCCGGCGATCTACCGGAGGGGGATTCGATCACGGAGGGCTTCTACATCAACACCATTACCTCTCCGATGAAGCGTGAGTAGTTTACCACAGACCTTCGGGTCCATAGTTATTAGCTAGATGGCTTCTTCTCTCTCTTTGATTCTCAATACCAAGTTCTCCTCGATGTTCTTGGAGATCTATTCGATGTAATACTCTTTTGCGGTGTGTTAATTTGCCGAGATCCGATGAATTGTGGATTTATGATCAAGATTATCTATGAATATTATTTGGTTCTTCTCTGAATTCTTATATGCATGATTTGATATCTTTGCAAGTCTCTTCGAATTTTCGGTTTAGTTTGGCCTACTAGGTTGATCTTTCTTGTAATGGGAGAAGTGCTTAGCTTTCGGTTGAATCTTGCGGTGTCCTTTCCCAGTGACAGTAGGGGCAGGAAGGCACGTATTGTATTGTTGTCATCGAGGATAACAAGATGGGGTTTTCATCATATTGCTTGAGTTAATTCCTCTACATCATGTCATCTTGCTTAATGCGCTACTCCATTCTTTATGAACTTAATACTCTAGATGCATGCTGGATAGCGGTCGATGTGTGGAGTAATAGTAGTAGATGCAGGCAAGAGTCGATCTACTTGACACGGACGTGATGCCTATGTTCATGATCATTGCCTTAGATGTCATTATAATCATGCGCTTTTCTATCAATTGCTCGGCAGTAATTTGTTCACCCACCGTAATATATGCTATCTCGAGAGAAGCCACTAGTGAAACCTATGGCCCCCGGGTCTCTTTTCCATATTATTGAATCTCGTTTACATCTTGCTAGTTTCTGATCTACTATTTTGCAATCTTTACTTTCCAATCTGTACACCCAAAAATACCAAAAATATTTACTTTACCTTTTATCTATCTCTATCAGATCTCACTTTTGCGAGTGACCGTGAAGGGATTGACAACCCCTTTATCGCGTTGGTTGCAAGTTCTTGATTTTTTGTGCAGGTATTCGGTGACTTGTGCATCATCTCCTACTGGATTGATACCTTGGTTCTCAAAACTGAGGGAAATACTTACGCCACTTTGCTGCATCACCCTTTCCTCTTCAAGGGAAAACCAACACAAGCTCAAGAGGTAGCAAGAAGGATTTCTGGCGCCATTGCCGGCGAGATCTACACCAAGTCAAGCCATACCAAGTACCCATCATAAACAATTCTCCCTTGCATTACATTATTCACCATTCGCCTCTCGTTTTCCTCTCCCCCACTTCTAAAACGATTTTCGAAAACCTTTGCCTTTTCTTCCCCTCTTCCATTCGTCCCTTTCGCTCGCTTCTTGTTTGCTTGTTTGTTAGTTTGGTTTGTTGCCATCACGTCTGAAACTGGGGAGGTTATAGTTGAAAAAGATAGTAGTAATGATGGGGGAAACTTTCATGCTTTTGATAATCCTCATGAAGAACCTACTATTTTACACATTAAAAAGTTTCGCATTGGTAGTGGTAATATATTGGAAAAGGGGTGATTCAAGATTTCTTTACTTGTGCTGGTGCTTTACCCATTATGGGCGGGTCTATTCTTCATAAAACTAGTTGTCTTGCAGACGCTATATCTTTGCTCGTAGTTGAACTTGAAAGACAATTTATCCACATGCATCCTTGCATATAAAGGATTTTTCTAGAGTTTTCTAATATTGAGCATTCTTCTGTTAAGCGAGCTGCTACCATCTTTCTAGCACACGAGTTTAGATTTACAATGAAAGAGGCTAATGAAATTTTTGCGCATTATAGGGTGGACGTCGGTCCTCCTCCCATAGAAGCAATTCTTTTTAATCAAGAAGACATAATGCGCTTACGATCTTTGGATCATGTTGCTTATAATGAAAATCTTAGAAAGAGGGTTCCTACCGATGTTCTAGTTGATAGGATTTCGGAACTTAATGATAATTTTGCTATTCAGAACCACGGGTTGGTATTTCCTCTTGAACAAAGGCTCATGACTTTTTGTCAAAAGAACACTTATAATGATGAGTTGGTTGTACAATATGAAGGGCCAAAGGAGGAACCTATTCCTCCCGAGCTTGATCTTGGGGACTTCTGTCCCATTAAATTTAGATCATGTTGCTTATAATGAAAATCTTAGAAAGAGGGTTCCTACCGATGTTCTAGTTGATAGGATTTCAGAACTTAATGCTAATTTTTCTATTCAGAACAACGGGTTGGGATTTCCTCTTGAACAAAGGCTCATGACTTTTTGTCAAAAGAATGCTTATAATGATGAGTTGGTTGTACAATATGAAGGGCCAAAGGAGGAACCGATTCCTCTTGAGCTTGATCTTGGGGGACTTCTGTACCATTAAGCCCTTTTGATTATTTTTGCTTGCCACAAAGAAAACTTGTAGCTGAACGTAGGGAATACGAGATGAGTTTTCGAGATTTGCCCTACCATTATTATGGCAACACCTAGATCTATTCGTGTTTTTATGCCTAGCTAGGGGCGTTAAACGATAGCGCTTGTTGGGAGGCAACCCAATTTTATTTGTGTTCTTTACTTTTTGCTCCTGTTTAGTAATAAATAATTCATCTAGCCTCTGGTTAGATGTGGTTTTATGTTTTAATTAGTGTTTGTGCCAAGTAGAACCTTTGGCAAGACTTGGGTGAAAGTTAATGCAATCTTGCTGCAAAAAACAGAAACTTTTGCGCTCACGAGATTACCTGTAATTTTTTACAGAAGAGTGCTTTTAGGTTGATTATTTTTGCAGAAGATTAATAGACAAATTCCTCACGTCCACCAATTTATTTTAGAATTTTTGAGTTACAGAAGTATCCGAGAGTTACAGATTACTACAAACTGTTCTGTTTTTGACATATTCTATTTTTCGTGTGTTGTTTGCTTATTTTGATGAATCTATGAGTAGTATCGGGGGGTATGAACCATAGAGAAGTTGGAATATAGTAGGTTTTGCACCAATATAAATAAGAATGAGTTCACAACAGTACCTTAAATTGGTGATTTATTTTATTATACTAACGGAGCTTATGAGATTTTATGTTGAAGTTTTGTGTTGTGAAGTTTTCAAGTTTTGGGTAAGGATTTGATGGACTTTGGAATAAGGAGTGGAAAGAGCCTAAGCTTGGGGATGCCCAAGGAACCCCAAGGTAAAATTCAAGGACAAACAAAAGCCTAAGCTTGGGGATTTCCCGGAAGGCATCCCCTCTTTCGTCTTCGTCTATCGGTAACTTTACTTGAGGCTATATTTTTATTCACCACATGATATGTGTTTTGCTTGGAGCATCTTGTATGATTTGAGTCTTTGCTTTTTAGTTTACCACAATCATCCTTGTTGTACACACCTTTTGGGAGAGACACGCATGAATCGTGATTTATTAGAATACTCTATGTGCTTCATGGAAAGATGCCTTTCACCTATCTTGGCTTGCCAGTGGGAACCACAAGGCCAAAAATGGTGGATTTTATGCCTTTAGTGGACTATATGGAAAGGAGAATGACTGCCAGCTCCTCTTTCCTTAATCAAGGTGAAAGGTTGCAGTTCTTGAACTCTGCTTTGTCCTCCATGCCAATCTTCTTTTTGTGTAGCCTGGCTGTTCCTACTGGCATCCTTAAGCAGTTAGAGAGAATCCAGAGATAGTGCCTTTGGAGGAAACATAGAGATGAGCCAGCCCCCTCTCTTGCTTCTTGGGAGCTTATTTACAGGCCAAAAAATAAAGGAGGACTTGGTATCCTCAACCTGGGTGTTCAGAATGTGGCCCTGCTCCTAAATCATGCTAGTAATTTCCTAAACAAAAGAGATATTCCATGGGTGTCTCTAATCTGGGACTCATATTACTATGAAGGGGTGCCCCGGGGAACAAATGATTGTGGCTCTTTTTTGTGAAGGAATATTTTCAAGGTGATGCAAAAGTTGAGGGATTGCTCTTGGGTGCAGATTAATGAAGGAGACACTGCTCTTTTTTGGTCTGATAATTGGAATCTTGGTAATGAGGTTTCTAGCCTGCAGACTAGATTTCCAAGGCTATTTTCACATGCTAAGGATCCTTGGATTTCAGTTAAGGAAATTTTTAGTACCCAGGACATGTACCAGCATTTTCATCTTCCTTTGTCTGCTCAAGCTTTTGATGATTTGAACATGATCAAAGATATGATGGGCTCTCACAACAAAGAATCTGGCTCTAAGGATGTGTGGTTGTGGCAGGGCTCATCCAAGCAATACAGGCCCAAGATGTTCTACTCTCACACTTGTGTCTGAAACTTTCAATCCCTTGACTTGTTGGATTTGGAAGTCTTCTTGCACCATCAAGATTAAGGTGTTTGCTTGCATGCTCATTATGGACAGACTGAACACCAATGATATGGTTGAAAGGAGGCACTAGCACATGGGGGATTGTTCATTGTAGGCTATGTCCTTTGCAGAACAGAGAAACCAGGGACCATCTGTTCTTTAACTGCAACTTCAGTGTTAGAATTTGGAATTATTTGCAGATTGATTGGTCTGCTGGTAACTCCATGTCTGATTTGGTTATTCAGGCAAGGAGAAGTTTTGATAAGCATTTCTTCACTGAAGTGGTGTTCACTGCCTGCTGGAATATCTGGATCATCAGAAATGCCAAAGTTTTCAGAAGTGAGAGGGCAAGTTTTAATAAATGAAGAGGTGCTTTTAGGCATGATATTAGTCTCCTGCAACACAAAATCAAGTCTGCTTACAAGGATGACTTACTGAAGTGGATTTCTTTTCTTCCCCCTTAAGTTTTTTTATAAGAGTTCTTCTTTTTTATTTTCTGGATTACCCCTTGTAATCATCCTGTTGTAATTGTTATCTTTCATTAATAAAGTTTTAATATGTTGTGGGGGTTTGCCCCACAGTTCCCAGTAAAAAAATATTGCTCTAGTGCTTCCCTTATATCTTTTTAGAGCACGGTGGTGGCTTTATTTTATAGAAATTGTTGAACTCTCATGCTTCACTTATATTATTTTGGGAGTCTTTTAGAATAGCATGGTAATTTTCTTTGGTTATAAAACTAGTCCTAATATGATAGGCATTCAAGAGGGATATAATAAAAACTTTCATAAAAAGTGCGTTGAATACTATCAGAAGTTTGATTCCTGATGATTGTTTTGAGATATGAAAACGGTGATATTAGAATCATGCTAGTAGAGTAATTGTGAATTTGAGAAATACTTGTGTTGGGGTTTGTGAGTCCCGTAGCATGCACGTATGACAACCGGTGTGTAACAAATTTGGAGCATGAGGTATTCATTGATTGTCTTCCTTATGAGTGGTGCTCGGGGACGAGCGATGGTGTTTTCCTACCAATCTATCCCCCTAGGAGCATGCAGATAGTACTTCGTTCAATGACTAATAGATTTTTGCAATAAGTATGTGAGTTCTTTATGACTAATGTTGAGTCCATGGATTATATGCACTCTCACTCTTCCACCTTTGCTAGCCTCTCTTGTGTCGCACAACTTTCGCCGGTATGATACGTCTCCAATGTATCTATAATTTTTTATTGTTCCATGCTATTATATTACCCGTTTTGGATGTTTATGGGCTTTACTTTACACTTTTATATCATTTTTGGGACTAACCTACTAACCGGAGGCCCAGCCCAAATTGCTGTTTTTTTTGCCTATTTCAGTGTTTCGAAGAAAAGGAATATCAAACGGAGTACAAACGGAATGAAACCTTCAGGAGCGATCTATTTGGAACAAACACAATCCAGGGAACTTGGAGTGGACGTCAAGCAATGAACAAGGCGGCCACGAGGGTGCCCGGCGTGCCCCCTATAGGTGGGCGCGCCACCCACCCTCGTGAGCCCCTCGAGCATCCACCGACCTACTTCTTCCTCCTATATATACCCACGTACCCTGAAACCATCGAGGAGCACCACGAAAAACTATTTCCACCACGGTAACCTTCTATATCTGCGAGATCCATCTTGGAGCCTTCGTCGGTGCTTCGTCGGAGGGGGAATCGACCACGGAGGGCCTCTACATCATCTCCAAGGCCCTTTCGATGAGTTGTGAGTAGTTTACCATAGACCTTCGGGTCCATAGTTATTAGCTAGATGGCTTCTTTTCTCTCTTTGAATCTCAATACAAAGTTCTCCTTGATCTTCTTAGAGATCTAGTCGATGTAACTCTTTTTGTGGTGTGTTTGTCGAGATCCGATGAATTTTGGGTTTATGATCAAGTTTATCTATGAGAAATATTTGAATCTCCTCTGAATTCTTTTATGTGTGATTAAGTTATCTTTGCAAGTCTCTTCGAATTATTAGTTTGGTTTGGCCTACTAGATTGATCTTTCTTGCAATGGGAGAAGTGCTTAGCTTTGGGTTCAATCTTGCGGTGTCCTTCCCCAGTGACAGCAGGGGCAGCAAGGCATGTATTGTATTGTGGCCATCGAGGATAAAAAGATGGGGTTTATATCATATTGCATGAGTTTATCCCTCTACATCGTGTCATCTTTATTAATGCGTTACTCTGTTCTTTATGAACTTAATACTCTAGATGCATGCTGGATAAAGGTCGATGTGTGGAGTAATAGTAGTAGATGCAGGCAGGAGTCGGTCTACTTGTCCCGGACGTGATGCCTATATACATGATCATGCCTAGATAATCTCATAATTATTCGCTTTTCTGTCAATTGCTCGACAGTAATTTCTTCACCCACTGTAATACTTATGCTATCTTGAGAGAAGCCACTAGTGAAACCTATGGCCCCCGGGTCTATCTTTTATCATATAAGTTTATCATCTACTTTTATTTGCATCTTTACTTTTTCTATCTATATCATAAAAATACCAAAAATATTTATCTTATCATATTATCTCTATCAGATCTCACTTTCGCAGGTGGCCGTGAAGGGATTGACAATCCCTTTATTGCGTTGGTTGCGAGGTTCTTGTTTGTTTGTGTAGGTGCATGGGACTTCTGAGGAGCCTCCTACTGGATTGATACCTTGGTTCTCAGAAACTAAGGGAAATACTTACGCTACTATTGCTTCATCACCCTTTCCTCTTCAAGGAAAACCAACGCAAGCTCAAGACGTAGCAAGAAGGATTTCTGGCGCCGTTGCCGGGGAGGTCTTCGCTCAAGTCAAGACATACCAAGTACCCATCACAAACTCATCCCCCTCGCATTACAGTATTTACCATTTGCCTCTCGTTTTCCTCTCCCCCACTTCGCCCTTGCCATTTTATTCGCCCTCTCTTTTCCATTTGCCCTCTTCTTCCTCCTCGCTTTTGTCTGCCATTATGTCTGAAATTGGGGAGATTATCGTCGATATGGACAATAATGATAACATGGAAAATTCGGATGCTCCGGCTGAAGAACCCCCCATCTTACTGAAGGAAATATGCCCTAGAGGCAATAATAAAGTGATTATTTATTTCCTTATATCATGATAAATGTTTATTATTCATGCTAGAATTGTATTAATCGGAAACATAATACATGTGTGAATACATAGACAAACATAGTGTCACTAGTATGCCTCTACTTGACTAGCTCATTTATCAAAGATGGTTATGTTTCCTAACCATGGACAAAAGAGTTGTCATTTGATTAACGGGATCACATCATTAGGAGAATGATGTGATTGACTTGACCCATTCCGTTAGCTTAGCACTTGATCGTTTAGTATGTTGCTATTGCTTTCTTCATGACTTGTACATGTTCCTGTAACTATGAGAAATATGCAACTCCCGTTTACCGGAAGAACACTTTGGGTACTACCAAACGTCACAACGTAACTGGGTGATTATAAAGGAGTACTATAGGTGTCTCCGAAGGTACATGTTGAGTTGGCGTATTTCGAGATTAGGTTTTGTCTCTCCGATTGTCGGAGAGGTATCTCTGGGCCCTCTCGGTAATACTCATCACTTAAGCCTTGCAAGCATTATAACGAATAAGTTAGTTATGAGATGACGTATTACAGAACGAGTAAAGAGACTTGCCGGTAACGAGATTGAACTAGGTATTGGATACCGACGATCAAATCTCGGGCAAGTAACATACCGATGACAAAGGGAACAACGTATGTTGTTATGCGGTTTGACCGATAAAGATCTTCGTATAATATGTAGGAACCAATATGGGAATCCAGGTCCCGCTATTGGTTATTGACCAAGAATGGTTTTAGGTCATGTCTACATAGTTCTCGAACCCGTAGGGTCCGCACGCTTAACGTTTCGATGACAGTTTTATTATGAGTTTATAAGTTTTGATGTACCTAAGTTTGTTAAGAGTCCCGGATGTGATCAAGGACATGACGAGGAGTCTCGGAATGGTCGAGACATAAAGATTGATATATTGGAAGCCTATGTTTGGACATCGGAATGGTTCCGGGTGAAATCGGCATTTTACCGGAGTACCGGGAGGTTACCGGAACCCCCCGGGGGGTTAATGGGCCTACATGGGCCACGAGGGAGAAGAGAGAAGCAGCCAGGAGGGGGCCGCGCGCCCCTCCCCCTCCTAGTCCGAATAGGACAAGGGAAGGGGCGCGGCGCCCCCCCCTTTCCTTCCCCTCTTCCTCCTCTTCCCCCCCTTCTCCTATTCCAACTAGGAAAGAAGGGAGTCCTACTCCCGGTGGGAGTAGGACTCCCCCCTTGGCGCGCCCTCCTTGGCCGGCCACCTCCTTCCCCCTGGCTCCTTTATATACGGGGGCGGGGGGCACCCTAGACACACAAGTTGATCTATGGATCGTTCCTTAGCTGCGTGCGGTGCCCCCCTCCACCATATTCCACCTCGGTCATATCGTCGCGGAGTTTAGGCGAAGCCCTGCGCCGGTAGAGCATCATCATCATCACCACACCGTCGTGCTGACGGAACTCATCCCCAAAGCTTTGCTGGATCGGAGCCCGGGGATCGTCATCGAGCTGAGCGTGTGCTGAACTCGGAGGTGCCGTACGTTCGGTGCTTGGATCGGTCGGATCGTGAAGATGTACGACTACATCAACCGCGTTGTGCTAACGCTTCCGCTTACGGTCTACGAGGGTACGTGGACGAACACTCTCCCCTCTCGTTGCTATATCATCACCATGATCTTGCGTGTGCGTAGGAAATTTTTTGAAATTACTGCGTTACCCAACACTTACACACTAAAAGTTTTGAATCAGTAGTGGCAATATTATTGGGAAAGGGGTTATCCAAGATTTGTTTGCTTGTGTCGGTGCTTTACCTTCTATGGTAGTTCTATCTTGCATAGAACTAGTAGTGTTGCGGATGCCATCGCCATGCTTATAGTTGAACTTGAAAGACAGTTTATGCACATGCATCCTTGCATACATAGGATTTTCCTAGAATTTTCTAATATTGAGCATTCTTCTGTTAAGCGCGCAGCTACTATATTTTTGGCACATGAGTTTATATTTATAATAAAAGAAGCCAAATAATTTTTTGCACACTATAGGGTGGACGTCGGCCGTCCTCCCATAGAGGCGATCCTCTTCGATCAAGAGGAAATAATGCGTTTCCAATCTTTGGACTATATTGCTTTTAATGAAAACCTTAGAAAGAAGGTTCCTACCACTGTTATAATTGATAAAATTTCTGAACTCAATAATGATTTTGCTATTCGAAATAATGAACTAGGATATTCTCTTGAGTGTAGACTCAAGAGATTCTGTCAAAAGAATATTTATAATGATGAATTGGTTGTGCAATATGAAGGGCCGAAGCATGAACCCATACCTCCTGAGATTGATCTTGGGGACTTTTGACCCATTCAATTTAGACCTTTTGATTACTTTTGATTGCCTCAAAGAAAACTTGTTGCTGAACATAGAGAATATGATATGAGTTTTCGTGATCTATCTTATTATTATGGCCCTACTTAGATCTATCCTCGCTTTTATGCCTAGCTTGGGCGTTAAACAATAGCGCTTGTTGGGAGGCAACCCAATTTTATTTTTGTTTCTTGCTTTTTGCTTCTGTTTAGTAATAAATTTTTCATCTAGCTTCTGTTTAGATGTGTTTTCATGTTTTAATTAGTGTTTGTGCCAAGTAGAACCTATAGGATAACCTACGGTGATAGTTAATTTGATTCTGCTGAAAAACAGAAACTTTGCACGCACGAAAATAATTTTAGTACTTCACAGAGACGTGCTTTTGCGTTGATTCTTTTTGCTATACATCAATAAACAAATTTCCCAAAACTTCCTATTATTGTAGGATTTTTAGAGTTCCAGAAGTATTCGAGAGTTACAGATTGCTACAGACTGTTCTGTTTTTGACAGATTCTGTTTTTCGTGTGTTGTTTGCTTATTTTGATGCATCTATGGCTAGTATTAAGTGGTATGTGATGACCCACAAGTGTAGGGTATCAATCGTAGTCCTTTCGATAAGAAAGAGTGTCGAACCCAATGAGGAGCAGAAGGGAATGATAAGCGGTTTTCAGTAAGGTTTTCTCTGCAAGCACTAAAATTGTAGATGATAGATAGTTTTGTGATAAGATAAATAGTAACGAGTAACAAGTAAATAAAGTAAACAAAGTGCAGAAAGGTGGCCCAATCCTTTATGAAGCAAAGGATAAGCCTGGACAATTTCTAATAATGATAAAGGAGCTCCCGAGGACACATTGGGAATTATCGTCAAGCTAGTTTTCATCACGTTCACATGATTCGCGCTTGGTACTTTGATAGATTGATATGTAGGTGGACCGGTACTTGGGTACTTCCCTAACTTGGACAAGCATCCCACTTATGATTAACTCCTATTGCAAGCATCCGCAACTACAAAAGAAGTATTAAGGTAAACCTAACCACAACATTAAACATATGGATCCATATCATCCCCTAACGAAGCAACGCATAAACTAGGGTTTAAGATTCTGTCACTCTAGCAACCCATCATCTACTTATTACTTCCCCATGCCTTCCTCTAGGCCCAAATAATGGTGAAGTTTCATGTAGTCGATGTTCACATAACACCACTAGAGGAAAAGACAACATACATCTCATTAAAATATCGAACGAATACCAAATTCACATGACTACTAATAGCAAGACTCCACCCATGTCCTCAGGAACAAACGTAACTACTCACAAAGCATATTCATGTTCATAATCAGAGGAGTAATAATATGCATAAAGTATCTGAACATATGATCTTCCGCCAAGTAAACCAATTTGCACCAACTACAAGGAGTAATCAACACTACTAGCAACCCACAGGTACCAATTTGTGGTTTTGATACAAGATTGGATACAAGAGATGAACTAGGGTTTTGAGAGGAGATGGTGTTGGTGAAGATGTTGATGGAGATTGACCCCATCCCGATGAGAGGATCATTGGTGATGACGTTGGTGATGATTTCCCCCTCCCGAAGGGAAGTGTCCCCGGCAGAACAGCTCCGCCAAAGCCCTAGATTGATTCTGCCAAGGTTCCGCCTCGTGGCGGGGAGTTTCGTCCATAAGCTTGCCCACGATTTTTTCCAGGGTAAAAGTGATGATATAGCAGAGGATGGACGCCGGAGGCCCACCAGGGGGCCCAGGAGATAGGGGCGCGCCCTATAGGGGGGGCGCCCCCTGTCTCCTGGATAGGGTGTGCCCCCCTGGCCTATTTCTTTTGCTCAAAAATTCTTATTAATTCCAAAATTTTGTTTCGTGGAGTTTCAGGACTTTTGGAGCTGTGCAGAATAGGTTTCCAACGTTTGCTCATTTTCCAGCCAGAATTCCAGCTGCCGGCATTCACTCTCTTCATGGTAAACCTTGTAACATAAGAGAGAATATCCATAAGTATTGAGATATAATATGTAATAACAGCCCATAATGCAATAAATATTGATATAAAAGCATGATGCAAAATGGATGGATCAACTTCCCCAAGCTTAGACCTTGCTTGAGGGAGTCCTGGATTAGGGGGTGTCCGGATGGCCGGACTATGACCTTTGGCCGGACTCCCGAACTATGAAGATACAAGATTGAAGACTCCGTCCCGTGTCTGGATGGGACTTTCATTGGCGTGGAAGGCAAGCTTGGCAATTCGATATGAAGATCTCCTCCCATTGTAACCGACTCTGTGTAACCCTAGCCCTCTCCGGTGTCTATATAAACTAGAGAGGTTTAGTCCATAGGACGAACAACAATCATACCATAGGCTAGCTTCTATGGTTTAGCCTCTCTGATCTCGTGGTAGATCCACTCTTGTACTACCCATATCATCAATATTAATCAAGCAGGAGTAGGGTTTTACCTCCATCGAGAGGGCCCGAACCTGGGTAAAAACATCGTGTCCCTTGTCTCCTGTTACCATCCGCCTAGACGCACAGTTCGGGACCCCCTACCCAAGATCCGCCGGTTTTGACACCGACATTGGTGCTTTCATTGAGACTTCCTCTGTGTCGTCACCTTTAGGCCCGATGGCTTCTTCGATCATCAATCACGACGCGGTCTAGGGTGAGACTTCTCTCCCCTGACAGATCTTCGTATTCGGCGGCTTCGCACTACGGGCCAACTCGCTTGGCCATCTAGAGCGGATCAAAAGCTACGCCCCTGGCCATCAGGTCAGGTTTGGAAGCTTAAACTACACGGCCTATATCCGCGGGGACTTGATCTTCGACGGATTCGAGCCACGACCGAGCGTGCTGCACTGTCTCAATGGGCATGATCTAGCTCTGCCGCCGGACAGCGCCCAGAGCGCCGCTCAGGTGTCCGCTCCGACCATTAGCCCGGAGCCGAATGCGCTAACCAGGGACGGACGATTGGACGCCGCCTCAGGAGCCGCAATTTCTATGGCGATAGAGCCAAATACCAGCCTAGTCCTTTGCAAGGCCCGTGACTCCAAGGTGCAGGACTCCATTCCGGACTCCGAATCTCCCGCACCCCTTCCGATCGAACCCGATTGGGCTCCGATCATGGAGTTCACCGACGCGGACGTCTTTTAGCGCTTGCCCTTTGGCGACATCCTGAATTCACTAAAGTCTCTCTCTTTGTCAGGAGAGCCCTGGCCGGACTACGGTCAGCTTGGCTGGGATGCGGACGATGAAGAAATTCGAAACCCACCCACCACCCACTTGGTAGCCACTGTCAATGATCTAACCGACATGCTCGACTTCGACTCCAAAGACATCGACGGTATGGATGCCGATAGAGGAGATAAACAAGAACCAACACCTATAGGGCACTGTAAAGCCACCTCATCACACGATATATACATGGTGAACACACCTAACAGAAATAACAACGAGGATCAAAAGGGCGCAACCAGGGATCGCTCCCTCGAAAAGCAATCAAAGCGGCGACGTAAGCGCCACGCCAAGCCCCACCTCGACAAAGACCCAGCCATAGAGCAGGGCGAATCAACGGAAGATGAACATGCCATTGAGCAACCGTCCAAACAGGACGGACAATCCAAACAACCAATCCTCGGGAAAGATAATAGTTCGGACGACCTCACGCCGGACAAATCGCTGGCACATCAGAACCTCCATCAAAGGCTCGTTGCCACTGCACGTAGCCTGAAAAAGCAGAAGCGGAGGCTCAAAACAGCAGAAGATGCACTCAGGATAAGATGGGGCAAAGTACTCAATACCGCACACGAGTACGGCAACAGTCGTCACATAAAGAGCTATTCGAAGCGGAAACTGTTGGAAATATTCCCTAGAGGCAATAATAAAAGGATTATTATTATATTTCTTTGTTCATGATAATTGTCTTTTATTCATGCTATATTTGTATTATCCGGAAATCGTAATACATGTGTGAATACTTAGACCACAACATGTCCCTAGTGAGCCTCTAGTTGACTAGCTCGTTGATCAACAGATAGTCATGGTTTCCTGACTATGGACATTGGATGTCGTTGATAACGGGATCACATCATTAGGAGAATGATGTGATGGACAAGACCCAATCCTAAGCATAACACAAGATCGTGTAGTTCGTTTTGCTAGAGCTTTTCCAATGTCAAGTATCTCTTCCTTAGACCATGAGATCGTGTAACTCCCGGATACCGTAGAAGTGCTTTGGGTGTACCAAACATCACAACGTAACTGGGTGACTATAAAGGTGCACTACAGGTATCTCCGAAAGTGTCTGTTGGGTTGACACGGATCGAGACTGGGATTTGTCACTCCGTATTACGGAGAGGTATCACTAGGCCCACTCGGTAGTGCATCATCATAATGAGCTCAAAGTGACCAAGTGTCTGGTCATGGGATCATGCATTACGGTACGAGTAAAGTGACTTGCCGGCAACGAGATTGAATGAGGTATTGCGATACCGACGATCGAATCTCGGGCAAGTAACATACCGTTTGACAAAGGGAATAGTATACGGGGTTGCTTGAATCCTCGACGTCGTGGTTCATCCGATGAGATCATCGAGGAGCATGTGGGAGCCAACATGGGTATCTAGATCCCGCTGTTGGTTATTGACCGGAGAGCCGTCTCGGTCATGTCTGCATGTCTCCCGAACCCGTAGGGTCTACACACTTAAGGTTCGGTGATGCTAGGGTTGTATGAATATGAGTATGCAGCAAACCGAATGTTGTTCAGAGTCCCGGATGAGATCCCGGACGTCACGAGGAGTTCCAGAATGGTCCGGAGGTAAAGAATTATATATAGGAAGTGCTGTTTCGGCCATTGGGAAAATTTCGGGGTCACCCGGTATTGTACCGGGACCACCGGAAGGGTCCCGGGGGTCCACCGGGTGGGTCCACCTATCCCGGAGGGCCCCGTGGGCTGAACTGGGAGGGGAACCAGGCACTAGTGGGCTGGTGCGCCCCCCCCCCTTGAGCCCCCGTACGCCTAGGGTTGGAAACCCTAGGGTGGGGGGCGCACCACTTGGCTTGGGGGGCACTCCACCCCCCCTGGCCGCCGCCCCCTTGGGAGATTCCCATCTCCAGGGCCGGCGCCCCCCCCCCCCGGGGGGGCCTATATAAAGGAGGGGGAGGGAGGCCAGCCACGCCCTGACTCTTGGCCCCTCCCTCCCCCTGCTACACCTCTTCCTCCTCCCGCAGTTGCTTGGCGAAGCCTTGCCGGAGTCCTGCTGCATCCACCACCACGCCGTCATGCTGCTGGATCTTCATCAACCTCTCCTTCCCCCTTGCTGGATCAAGACGGATGAGACGTCATGCTGACCGTACGTGTTTTGAACGCGGAGGTGCCGTCTGTTCGACGCTAGGATCTCCGGTGATAGGATCACGACGAGAATGACTACCTCAACCCCGTTCTCTTGAACGTTTCAGCACGCGATCTACAAGTGGTATGTAGATGCATCTCTCTCTCTCTCGTTGCTATATGAACTCATAGATTGATCTTGGTGAATGTAGGAAAAATTTTATTTTATGCACCGTTCCCCAACAGTGGCATCATGAGCTAGGTCTATGTGTAGTTCTCTATTGCACGAGTAGAACACAAATCTGTTGTGGGCGTAGATCTTGTCAACTGGCTTGCCACTACTAGTCCTTTCTTGCTTCAGCAGTATTGTGGGATGAAGTGGCCCAGACCGACCTTACACGTACGCTTACGTGAGACAGGTTCCACCGACTGACATGCACTAGTTGCACAAGGTGGCTAGCGGGTGTCTGTCTCTCCTACTTTAGTTGGAGCGGATTTGATGAAAAGGGTCCTTATGAAGGGTAAATAGAAGTTGACAAAATCACGTTGTGGTTATTCGTAGGTAAGAAAGCGTTCTTGCTAGAACCCAATTGCATCCACGTAAAAGATGCAACAACAATTAGAGGACGTCTAACTCGTTTTTGCAGCAATTGTCATGTGATGTGATATGGCCAGAAGTTGTGATGAATGATGAATGATATATTGTGATGTATGAGATCATGTTCTTGTAATAGGAATCACAACTTGCATGTCGATGAGTATGACAACCGGCAGGAGCCATAGGAGTTGTCTTAATTATTGTATAACCTACGTGTCAATGATTTAACGCCATGTAATTACTTTACTTTATTGCTAAGCCGTTGGCTATAGTAGTAGAAGTAATAGTTGGCGAGCAACTTCATGGAGGCACGATGATGGAGATCATGATGATGGAGATCATGGTGTCATGCCGGTGACGAAGATGATCATGGAGCCCCGAAGATGGAGATCGAAGGAGCTATATGATATTGGCCATATCATGTCACTACTTTATATAATTGCATGTGATGTTTATTATGTTTTATGCATCTTGTTTACTTAGAACGGCGGTAGTAAATAAGATGATCCCTTATAATAATTTCAAGAAAGTGTTCCCCCTAACTGTGCACCATTGCTAAAGTTCGTCGTTTCGAAGCACCACGTAATGATCGGGTGTGATAGATCCTTACGTTCACATACAACGGGTGTAAGACAGTTTTACACATGCAAAAACACTTAGGGTTAACTTGACGAGCCTAGCATGTACAAACATGGCCTCGGAACACAAGAGACCGAAAGGTTGAACATGAGTCGTATGGAAGATACGATCAACATGGAGATGTTCACCGATGATGACTAGTCCGTCTCACGTGATGATCAGACACGGCCTAGTCGACTCGGATCGTGTAACACTTAGATGACTAGAGGGATGTCAATCTGAGTGGGAGTTCATTAAATAATTTGATTAGATGAACTTAATTATCATGAACTTAGTCTAAAATCTTTGCAAAATATGTCTTGTAGATCAAATGGCCAACGCTCATGTCAACATGAACTTCAACGCGTTCCTAGAGAAAACCAAGCTAAAAGATGATGGCAGCAATTATTCGGACTGGGTCCGGAACCTGAGGATCATCCTCATAGCAGCCAAGAAAGCATATGTCCTAGAAGGACCGCTAGGTGAAGCACCCATCCCAGAGATCCAAGACGTTATGAACGCTTGGCAGTCACGTGCTGATGATTACTCCCTCGTTCAGTGTGGCATGCTTTACAGCTGAGAACCGGGGCTCCAAAAGCGTTTTGAGCAACACGGAGCATATGAGATGTTCGAGGAGCTGAAAATGGTTTTTCAAGCTCATGCCCGGGTCGAGAGATATGAAGTCTCCGACAAGTTCTATAGTTGTAAGATGGAGGAAAACAGTTCTGTCAATGAGCACATACTCAAAATGTCTAGGTTGCACAACCGCCTGTCCCAGCTGGAGATCAACCTCCCGGACGAGGCGGTCATTGACAGAATCCTTCAGTCGCTCCCACCGAGCTACAAGAGCTTTGTGATGAACTACAATATGCAGGGGATGGTGAAGACCATTCCTGAAGTATTCTCAATGCTGAAGTCAGCAGAGGTTGAAATCAAGAAAGAACATCAAGTGTTGATGGTCAATAAGACCACTAAGTTCAAGAAGGGCAAGGGTAAGAAGAACTTCAAGAAGGACGGCAAAGATGTTGCCGCGCCCGGTAAGCCAGTTGCCGGGAAGAAGTCAAGGAATGGACCCAAGCCTGAGACTGAGTGCTTTTATTGCAAAGGGAAGTGTCACTGGAAGCGGAACTGCCCCAAATACTTAGCGGACAAGAAGGCCGGCAACACTAAAGGTATATGTGATATACATGTAATTGATGTGTACCTTACCAGTACTCGTAGTAACTCCTGGGTATTTGATACTGGTGCCGTTGCTCATATTTGTAACTCACAGCAGGAGCTGCGGAATAAGCGGAGACTGGCGAAGGACGAGGTGACGATGCGCGTCAAGAATGGTTCCAAGGTCGATGTGATTGCCGTCGGCAAGCTACCTCTACATTTACCCACGGGATTAGTTATGAACCTCAATAATTGTTATTTAGTGCCAAGTTTGAGCATGAACATTGTATCTGGATCTCGTTTAATACGAGATGGCTACTCATTTAAATCCGAGAATAATGGTTGTTCTATTTATATGAGAGATATGTTTTATGGTCATGCCCCGATGGTCAATGGTTTATTCTTAATGAATCTCGAATGTAATGTTACACATATTCATAGTGTGAATACCAAAAGATGTAAAGTTGATAACGATAGTCCCACATACTTGTGGCACTGCCTCCTTGGTCACATTGGTGTCAAGCGCATGAAGAAGCTCCATGCTGATGGACTTTTAGAGTCTCTCGATTATGAATCATTTGACACATGCGAACCATGCCTCATGGGCAAAATGACCAAGACTCCGTTCTCCGGAACAATGGAGGGAGCAACCAACTTATTGGAAATCATACATACTGATGTGTGTGGTCCAATGAGCGTTGAGGCTCGCGGAGGATATCGTTATGTTCTCACTCTCACTTATGACTTGAGTAGATATGGGTATGTCTACTTGATGAAACACAAGTCTGAGACCTTTGAAAAGTTCAAGGAATTCAGAATGAAGTAGAGAATCAACGTGACCGAAAGATAAAATTCTTACGATAGGATCATGGAGGAGAATATTTAAGTCACGAATTTGGTACGCACTTAAGGAAATGTGGAATCGTTTCACAACTCACGCCGCCTGGAACACCTCAGCGAAACGGTGTGTCCGAACGTTGTAATCGCACTCTATTAGATATGGTGCGATATATGATGTCTCTTACCGATTTACCGCTATCATTTTGGGGATACGCTCTAGAGACAACTACATTCACTTTAAATAGGGCACCGTCTAAATCCGTTGAGACGACACCGTATGAATTATGGTTTGGGAAGAAACCTAAGCTGTCGTTCCTAAAAGTTTGGGGATGCGATGCTTATGTCAAGAAACTTCAACCTGAAAAGCTCGAACCCAAGTCAGAAAAATGCGTCTTCATAGGATACCCTAAGGAAACCATTGGATATACCTTCTACCTTAGATCCGAAGGCAAGATCTTTGTTGCCAAGAATGGATCCTTTCTGGAAAAAGAGTTTCTCTCGAAAGGAGTAAGTGGGAGGAAAGTAGAACTCGATGAAGTACTACCTCTTGAACCGGAAAGTAGTGCAGCTCAGGAAAATGTTCCTATGGTGACTACACCGACTGGAGAGGAAATTAATGATGATGATCAAGGTACTTCGGATCAAGTTGCTACTGAACTTCGTAGGTCCACGAGGACACGTTCCACACCAGAATGGTATGGCAACCCTGTCCTGGAAATCATGTTGTTAGACAACGGTGAACCTTCGAACTATGAAGAAGCGATGGCGGGACCAGATTCCAACAAATGGCTAGAAGCCATGCAATCCGAGATAGAATCCATGTATGAAAACAAAGTATGGACTTTGATTGACTTGCCCGATGATCGACGAGCGATAGAAAACAAATGGATCTTTAAGAAGAAGACGGGCGCGGATGGTAATGTCACCATCTATAAAGCTCGACTTGTTGCTAAGGGTTATCAACAAGTTCAAGGGGTTGACTACGATGAGACTTTCTCTCCCGTAGCGAAGCTGAAGTCCGTCCGAATCATGTCAGCAATTGCCGCAGAATATGATTATGAGATATGGCAGATGGACGTCAAAACGGCATTCCTTAACGGTTATCTTAAGGAAGAGCTGTATATGATGCAGCCGGAAGGTTTTGTCGATCCTAAGAATGCTAACAAAGTATGCAAGCTCCAGCGATCCATTTATGGGCTGGTGCAAGCATCTCGGAGTTGGAACATTCGCTTTGATGAGATGATCAAAGTGTTTGGGTTTATGCAGACTTATGGAGAAGCCTGCGTTTACAAGAAAGTGAGTGGGAGCTCTGTAGCATTTCTCATATTATATGTAGATGACATACTTTTGATGGGAAATGATATAGAATTCTTGTACAACACTAAGGCCTACTTGAATAAGTGTTTTTCAATGAAGGATCTTGGAGAAGCTGCTTACATATTAGGCATCAAGATATATAGGGATAGATCGAGACGCCTCATAGGTCTTTCACAAAGCACATACCTTGATAAGATTTTGAAGAAGTTCAAAATGGATCAGTCCAAGAAAGGGTTCTTGCCTGTATTGCAAGGTGTGAGTTTGAGCTCGGCTCAATGCCCGACCACGGCAGAAGATAAAGAAGAGATGAGTGTCATCCCCTATGCCTCAGCCATAGGATCTATTATGTATGCCATGCTGTGTACCAGACCAGATGTAAACCTTGCCGTAAGTTTGGTAGGTAGGTACCAAAGTAATCCCGGCAAGGAACACTGGACAGCGGTCAAGAATATCCTAAAGTACCTGAAAAGGACAAAGGACATGTTTCTCGTTTATGGAGGTGATGAAGAGCTCGTCGTAAAGGGTTACGTCGATGCTAGCTTCGACACAGATCTGGATGACTCTAAGTCACAAACCGGATACGTGTATATGTTGAATCGTGGAGCAGTAAGCTGGTGCAGTTGCAAGCAGAGCGTCGTGGCGGGATCTACATGTGAAGCGGAGTACATGGCAGCCTCGGAGGCAGCGCATGAAGCAATATGGATGAAGGAGTTCATCACCGACCTAGGAGTCATACCCAATGCGTCGGGGCCGATCACTCTCTTCTGTGACAACACTGGAGCTATTGCCCTTGCCAAGGAGCCCAGGTTTCACAAGAAGACCAGGCACATCAAGCGTCGCTTCAACTGCATCCGTGAAAATGTTCAAGATGGAGACATAGATATTTGCAAAGTACATACGGATCTGAATGTCACAGATCCGTTGACTAAACCTCTTCCGCGAGCAAAACATGATCAACACCAGAACTCTATGGTGTTCGATTCATCACAATGTAACTAGATTATTGACTCTAGTGCAAGTGGGAGACTGTTGG
This sequence comes from Triticum dicoccoides, assembly GCF_002162155.2. Classification (NCBI taxonomy): domain Eukaryota; kingdom Viridiplantae; phylum Streptophyta; class Magnoliopsida; order Poales; family Poaceae; genus Triticum; species Triticum dicoccoides. Next base: position 615,132,709 of record NC_041381.1, read on the forward strand.
AAATATGCCCTAGAGGCAATAATAAAAGGATTATTATTATATTTCTTTGTTCATGATAGTTGTCTTTTATTCATGCTATAATTGTATTATCCGGAAATCGTAATACACGTGTGAATACTTAGACCACAACATGTCCCTGGTGAGCCTCTAGTTGACTAGCTCGTTGATCAACAGATAGTCATGATTTCCTGACTATGGACATTGGATGTCGTTGATAACGGGATCACATCATTAGGAGAATGATGTGATGGACAAGACCCAATCCTAAGCATAGCACAAGATCGTGTAGTTTGTTTTGCTAGAGCTTTTCCAATGTCAAGTATCTCTTCCTTAGATCATGAGATCGTGTAAATCCCGGATACCGTAGAAGTGCTTTGGGTGTACCAAACGTCACAACGTAACTGGGTGACTATAAAGGTGCACTACAGGTATCTCCGAAAGTGTCTGTTGGGTTGACACGGATCGAGACTGGGATTTGTCACTCCGTATTACGGAGAGGTATCACTGGGCCCACTCGGTAGTGCATCATCATAATGAGCTCAAAGTGAGCAAGTGTCTGGTCACGGGATCATGCATTACGGTACGAGTAAAGTGACTTGCCGGCGATGAGATTGAACGAGGTATTGGGATACGACGATCGAATCTCGGGCAAGTAACATACCGTCTGACGAAGGGAATAGTATACGGGGTTGCTTGAATCCTCGACATCGTGGTTCATCCGATGAGATCATCGAGGAGCATGTGGGAGCCAACATGGGTATCCAGATCCCGCTGTTGGTTATTGACCGGAGAGCCGTCTCGGTCATGTCTGCATGTCTCCCGAACCCGTAGGGTCTACACACTTAAGGTTCGGTGACGCTAGGGTTGTATGAATATGAATATGCAGCAAACCAAATGTTGTTTGGAGTCCCGGATGAGATCCCGGACGTCACGAGGAGTTCTGGAATGGTCCAGAGGTAAAGAATTATATATATGAAGTGCTATTTCGGCCATCGGGAAAATTTTGGGGTCACCCGGTATTGTTCCGGGACCACTGGAAGGGTCCCGGGGGTCCACCGGGTGGGTCTACCTATCTCGGAGGGCCCCGTGGGCTGAACTGGGAGGGGAACCAGCCCCTAGTGGGCTGGTGCGCCCCCCCTTGGGCCCCCCTACGCCTAGGGTTGGAAACCCTAGGGTGGGGGGGCGCACCACTTGCCTTGGGGGGCACTCCACCCCCCTGGCCGCCGCCCCCTTGGGAGATTCCCATCTCCAGGGCCGGCTCCCCCCCCCCTGGGGGCCTATATAAAGGAGGGGGGAGGAATGGCAGCCGCGCCCTGAGTCTTGGCGCCTCCCTCCCCCTGCTACACCTCTTCCTCCTCCCACAGTTGCTTGGCGAAGCCCTACCGGAGTCCTGCTGCATCCACCACCACGCCGTCGTGCTGCTGGATCTTCATCAACCTCTCCTTCCCCCTTGCTGGATCAAGACGGAGGAGACGTCACGCTGACCGTATGTGTGTTGAACGCGGAGGTGCGGTCCGTTCGGTGCTAGGATCTCCGGTGATAGGATCACGACGAGAACGACTACCTCAACCCCGTTCTCTTGAACGCTTCCGCACGCGATCTACAAGTGGTATGTAGATGCATCTCTCTATCTCGTTGCTATATGAACTCATAGATTGATCTTGGTGAACGTAGGAATTTTTTATTTTATGCAACGTTCCCAACAGAAACTACTACCGGAATTTGATGAAGAGGCCATAAAGCCCCCACAGTCAAAAAACAAGGAAGCCACCAGATCAGATAGACGACCCAACGATAGATCTAAAGCGACAAAGGGCGCCGCACTCAATACGGCGCGCGATCCGCCTAAGGATTCGCATCAAACAACCGGCCCAACCAGATCCATCTACGGGTCGAGAAAGCAAGCTCCAGCGAGCAATGCAATGCAGAAAATATCTGAACATCGCGGCACACCTACATACAGGGGCGCCGCACATCCCTTATGTTTTACCGATGAGGTACTGGATCATGAATTTCCAGCGGGATTCAAGTCCGTGAACATAGAAGCATACGACGGAACAACAGACCCCGGAGTCTGGATCGAGGATTATATCCTCCACATACACATGGCCAGAGGAGATGACCTCCACGCCATCAAATACTTACCCCTTAAGCTCAAAGGGCCAGCCCGGCACTGGCTTAAAAGCCTTCCCAAAAACAGCATGGGAAGTTGGGAAGCGCTCGAGGAGGCTTTCCGGGCAAATTTTCAAGGGACCTATGTCCGACCTCCGGATGCAGATGATCTGAGTCATATAACTCAGCAACTCGGAGAGTCAGCCCAGAAACTCTGGAACAGATTCCTTACTAAAAAGAATCAGATAGTCGACTGTCCGGACGCTGAGGCCCTAGCAGCTTTCAAACATAGCGTCCGAGACGAATGGCTCGCCAGACACCTCGGCCAAGAAAAGCCAAGAACAATGGCCGCATTAACAAGCCTCATGGCCCACTTTTGCGCAGGAGAGGATAGCTGGTTGGCAAGAAGCAGCACCAGCGACCCGAGTACATCCGAACCCAGAGATGGAAATGGGAAACCGCGCCGTAACAAAGAACAGCGCCGAATCAAGGATAACAGCCCAATGAGCACGACAGTCAATGCCGAATTCAAAAGCTCTCGGCAAAATCAGAAAAAGACGCCGCCCAAAGATGACAGGGACGAGCTGTCTAACCTCAACAAAATCCTGGACAAAATATGTCAAATGCACAGCACCCCCGGGAGACCTGCAAACCATACCCACAGAGATTGTTGGGTTTTCAAGCAGTCTGGCAAACTTAACGCCGAACACAAGGGGCTCGACACACCAAGCGAGGATGACGACGCACCACACAAGCAGAACACCGGAGAACAAAAGAAGTTCCCACAAGAAGTCAAAACAGTAAATTCACTTCAGATGACAAAAGGGCAAACCAGAACGGCGCTTATGAAGACACGCGCCATACGGCCAGCCCCAGAGGAGCACCGCCACTGGTTGTTACAACCAATCACCTTTGATCGTCAGGATTACTCTAGAGGGGCCCGGAACGCAAGCTGGACTGCCTTGGTCTTGAATCCGGTTATTGACGGACTACAATTTATACGAGTCCTTATGGACGGCGGCAGTGACCTAAACCTGTTATATCAGGACACAATCCGCAAACTAGGGGTAAACCCAGTGCTAATCCGCCACGGCAACACTTCCTTTCAAGGAGCCACGCCGGGTCCAGATACCCAGAGTATGGGTTCCCTTTCGTTAGAAGTCATGTTCGGCTCACCCAACAACTTCCGAAGCGAAAAGCTAACCTTCCACATCGCCCCATTCGTAAGTCGCTATCAAGCGCTACTGGGACGTGAAGCTTTCGCCCGCTTTAACGCAATACCACATTATGCATCCCTTACACTTAAAATTCCCGGCCCACGAGGCATCATCTCATTACAGGGGAATGACAATTGACCCCCAAAGTACGGGTAAGGGTGCGGCCGCCTGGACAACCGCACATTAATCTAGCCCTACTATTCCGGACACGGCTAGACGAGTCCGACGTCAACACACATGGACTTAATAGCCACATAACCCTGTACAATGGGGCTCCACGTGTTTATGCCAGGCGACAATGCGGCTCACTTCTTGCTCCAACTATATTTTGTTTATTCTAATATAGATTTCTCGCACGCTTATTTACTAAAGTTCCTCTTTTTCGCAGACGAACACCGTGCTACGCCCGTCCAGGATACGGCACAACGGAGACACATGCGCAGACGTGCAGTAGGGACCCGTTCAAAGGATTCTTTTCAGATTAAGACCCTGCGTAAACCTTTTTTACTGTCTCTTGTTGACAACATCCCCCGGTTTTCGTCATAACCGAGGAGGAGGCTGGCGTCTTGGCATGTGGCCACGCCAGAATTTTGCGCGTACCTGGACACCAGGGGCTTTTTTACCAAGGGCACCGTTTCGGCCCGTCTTCATAAAGACCGAATACCTTAGACAGTGTTCGGCGTCGCGAGTTTGGCCTTATATGCATCAGCTCCGAATCATGTCTTTGGTCAAATGTTGGGTTTGCCCGGCTCCTGTGTTTTGCTGCCTTATGTTCCCTTATATCGGCTAACGCGACACCAGGAGAACTACTGCGATTGTGCCTCGATTCGGCCAGGCGAGCACCTCATTAGAGAAAGCCGAAAAGTGACTGTCATGATATAGCGAGAGACTGGTCAACCACTCGATGACTCTCGGAATCTCTAGGATTCCTCTGCATTAACAAAGGACCGCTTCCCGGTCAGGCACACACGTGCCCCACTGTCAAACTCCTATGGCTAAGTGAAAGTGATAAAGCATTATAGTCCGGTTGCCTCGTTCGCCGCGCTATCACCTCCTTTGTAGGACCAAGACGTTCGGTTAAGTGTGAAAAGGCGCATTTTTTGCGAACACCCCCACATTATATGCGTGGGGGCTAAAGCCAACGACTGCCATCTTTCAGGTTATATACACATATGCATTAACGGCCGCACAGGAGGTGTTATAATTCTTGCAAGCACAAGTATAAAAAGCTTTTATATTCTATCAAAATATTTCTTTTACAATAGCACATGCTATTCGAACACAACATCCTTTGAGCACTGCGCTTCTATTAAACGAGCGCCCGGAAGAACTTCCTCAAAGTAGTGCCTGGCAGGCACACGGCTTTCGTCCGAATCCTGGGATGCGACAACACTGGCCTGCATATCCGCCCAGTATGTCTTGACACAGGCAAGAGCCATCTGCGCACCCTCTATGCACACCGACCTCTTCATTGCATCAACATGCGGCACAGAACCAAGGAACTGCTGCACCAATCCAAAATAACTCTTTGGCTCTGGCTCCCCCGGCCACAAACGACTCGCAACATACTTCATGGCGAGTCCGGATAACCTGTTCAGCTCCGCAAATGCGGCCAAATGGCCGAACACCAAAAGTGGACGATCTGGATTGTGGAATTGCGACCAAAAAAGATCTTCCAATTCATGGTCACCTCGACCTCGGAAGTGTGCGGTTGCGTCCGCCGCACCCGCTGCCAAATCCAGATAAGTATTTTCCGCACTCCACTGCCGGTCTAATGGAGCATACCTAGGATCCCCGAACTTCATCCGCAGCATATAGGGCTTTCCAGCCGTGATATCACCGGCCTGACACAGCTCCTCCTTCATAGCTCTCATTGCAAAGCGAGTATCCTTGGCCTCAGCAGTGATCTTCTCAAGGTCCTTCTAAGCCTCCCTTTCCTCTTGCTCAAGAAATGTACAGCGGTTGGCAGCATCCTTCAATTTTATAGCCATTTCGGTTATTACCTTCTTACTCTGGCAGTGAGCAACCTGTTGGGCTTCCAGCTCTTCAGCCGCCTTAACGGTAGCCGCATTACTTTTTCTTGCTTGCTCCTTGGCTCGGGCAAGTTCCGCCCGAAGGTTCTCCACGGCAGCTGCACTATCTGCAATAAGCATATATATTTTCAGACACGAGCATCGAACTCCTCTTATCAGATATCTACGGAGCATACCTTGTGCCTCGTCTAGCCGCTTATTTACAAGCGCGATGTCGGCATCCGCCACGTCCAGTTGCCGCTTTAGCTCGGCAGATTCATCAGTCCGGCTAGCCACCGAACGCCTTGCAACCTTCATAAAAAGGTAACATTTTATACCTGGGGTTTTGATCCTCCGTGTGCCATCACTCTTGATGACAAACAGAGTCTCAGGGGCTACTATTTATACAGGGCGCATTTAATATGCAGCTCTACCAAAAGGTACAACTTTTTTGCGTATCTCAAAGCCTGTTAGTAAACTCCTGGCAGCCTCGTACAATCCGCTTTCCGCGGATGAAATCCTTCCAATCACCGTATTCATTAACATACGGTGTTCTTCTGAGATGGACGCCCTCTCAAGCAGATCCTCCAGCCCATCCGACTGTGCACCAGAGGGTGCCGGACTAGCCTGACGACCTTTTCCAGGATCCGGACTTGCGAAGACCCTTCGAGACGACACCTCAGGGTCGCCTGCCTCGTGAGACGGTGCAACAAGAGGAGGCGTTTCGCTCTCTATCATCTCCGGACGAAGGTCCCCTGAAGATGAGCTCTGCTGAGAAGGGTTGAGATCCGAACTGCAAGGTAATGTTTCGGTTATCTTCCTCAGAAATAAAACAGGAGTGTCATTCATTACGGAACCCCTCCCTTCACTTACGTCTCGGGGGAGAGCGGGTCCCCCTTAGGGGGCGATTTGGCCGGGGCGTTCTCCGGTGCCGAACCCTCTAGCGAAGATTTCTTTGTGACGCCCGAATAACTAAGCTACAGTAACCCTCTGCTAATGATGCCACGTCACCTGGATTACTGTTGCTAATCTTGTGTTAGTTCGAAACCGATTCAAATTCAAATTCAAAATCAAGCTAATAATAAAGGTTTTCAAATATTAAAACTAAAATGTTCAAAGTGTAGCAAGTAAATCATAGATGGTTGTGGTAGTGAATCCAAATTTTTATAAAATGTTTAGGTGCACTAAATAATAGAAACATTAGCTGAAATAATTATTTAAACGTCTCTTAAATGGTTAAATTATTGAAAACTACTTTTTATAACTACAAGAAAAATTGTGGCACTGGTATAATTACTAGTACCAGATTAGGTGCTAACTATATGTTTTATATAAAAAAACAATTTAAAGGATTAAACAAACAGAAAGGGGATTTCAAAATAAAAGAAAAGCGAAAATAAGAAAGGCCCACTTGGCCAACTGGGCCAACGGCCCAACAGGCCAGCCAACTGGCCCAACCGACCCCTCACCCCTGCTTAACCCCCCACCGTGGCAAACCCTAGATCGATCCTCATCTCTCCCTCATTCCCCAATTCGTGCCGCACACACACATCGTGCCGAGGAGAGGAGCTCCTCGCGCCATCCTCTACTCGGAGGAGGGCCAAGGCGCCGCCGCCTCCCCTGCTTGGCCTCCTCCAGCAGCGTTGGAGCAACCCCCTCCCCATCGTCGTCCACGCCGGCACCCGAGCCTGGCACCCCGATGCCCTCCGACCGCGCCTCGCCGCCAACCAGAGCTACATCGCCGACGTTGATGCCCTGACGCCGCTGAACCTCGCCGTCGCCCGAAGCCGCCTCGTCGGACCGCTTCCTCGCCGGATCTCCTCCCCATCATTGCTCGTCCCCATCCTCCTCCCCGTCGGACGCCATCGAGCCACGCCGCCCCCTTCCCTGCATCGAACGTGAGCACCGCCC
>NC_041381.1:615140451-615141439 GCF_002162155.2 Triticum dicoccoides
CCCTACTCGGTGTCCTTGCCTCCGCCCACTCCCGCGAGTGCTCGCGCTCATCGCGCTCACCGCGACCTTGTCCCGCCCACGCCCGTACGCCACGCCTACACGCGCTGCGCCCGCGGCCACCCGTGCACCCACGTGTGCTCGCTCGCGCGGGGCTGCGCCCACAGCTGCTTGCTTCCGGCCAACCGCGCCCAGCCGCGTCGATGGCCTCGCCCGAGCCAGTACCCGGGCTCACCCCAGTTGGGCGCCCAGCGCCCGTTACCACTAGCGCCCAGCGCCCGTTAAGGCTCTCAGAGCCACTAGCGATCGGGCCCCACACCCAAAGAAAAATGTTTTAAATAAATATGTAAATAAATAAAAAATATTAATTAATGAATGGATTAATTAACTTAATTAATCCGGATTAGATTAACCTAATCATCTAGTTAAAGCTAATTAACCCTGTTTAATTACTATGAGACTATGACAAGCGGGACCCACTAGTTAGTTTGACCAGTCAACACCCCCGTTGACTGCTGACATCATGATGACGTCAGCATACACTATTCTGGATAATATTGATTTAGAATAATTAAATAAATTCTAAAAATGATTAAATCTTTTAAAATTAATCTAAAATAAACTGTAGCTCAGATAGAAAAATTTTGTACATGAAAGTTGCTCAGAATGACGAGACGAATCCGGATACGCAACCCGTTCGTCCGCCACACATCCCTAGCATAGCAAACATGCAACTTTCCCCCTCCAGTTCATTTGTCCGAAAACCCGAAACACCGGGGATACTTTCCCGGATGTTTCCCCCTTTCACCGGTACCACCTACTGCCGCGTTAGGGCACACCTAGCACCGCGTATTGCCATGTTACTCTTTGTGATGCTTTGATTGCTCCATTATTTATTGTGTTCCCCCTCCGTTACTTCTTTCCGGTAGACCCCAATACTGCCGGCGACCCCAGTTCGACTACGGAGTTGACGACCCTCCTTGCCAGAGTA